>NW_018364556.1:76237-77517 GCF_002078875.1 Numida meleagris | reverse complement strand
CTGTGGTTGGAGAAGAAAACCACAGTAAAAAACCTAAACATTTAAACTCAGCGTACCACTGGGACATGGGGCTGTCTTGATGAGTGTCACATCACAGAGCTCCTGCCTTGCACACAGCGGCTTCTGAAGAGAAACTACAAAGAAGAGTTGCAGAGAACAGCTGAGCTGCAGAACTCAGCTACAGGTCAGCAATGCATGGACTCAGAGAAAAGGTGCAGATGGATAGATGCTGTAAAACATTCCCAGGTCTTCGTTAATCTGTAAATTGAATACAATAAAATACAATGAAATACAGTCCCTCCTAAGAAATACAACATGTTGTCCATGTCCATGGCCCGAATACTAACCTTGTTTTCTGGACATGAAGTGAGTGGGAAACATCAGTCTGTGGTGATTCATCCAATTTCTAGAAGGATCGTTGTCAGTCTGAATCTCAGCTGAAGACACAGCAACAAGATCTCTCAGGCACCATTAAAAACAGTGCTACAACGATAAAAGAGCCTGTGTCCACACCGCGTGGACTGCGCTGACCCCAAGAAACCAAGCAGCTCCATGCTGGACAGCACAGCCTTCCACCAGATGACTCATAAACCAGTCTTATCCAATACTCAGCTCTCATGCCCCAGCCTCTCTCTATTTTCTAATGTCCTCCCTGTTAAATGGCTGTAATTTTTATCTCTTTCTGTCAGTTGTTTGGTTTAACTGACCACTTCCATCAGGGCAGGGAGACTGAACATGCCACAGCCTTCCCCACTGATGTTTCAAAAAAAAAAAGAACTCACTGAAAAGGCCACTCCAAACTACACTGAGATAACTTGGTGTCTGACCAGGGTCCACGGTAGCATTTCTCTACTCCCTTTTCAAGATGAAATCTCCTCAACAAGCACAGAGAAAATTAATTCTTAACTCACCTCCTGCTGAGCCACGTTCCTCCATTTGTCACTCTGTACCTTCCCTGCACAATCTTGTCCCTCCCTTTGTGCACGCACCTCCTTGCTTAATTCTTCGACATTAATAAACTGAATACAGACCAATATCTCTACAGACCCTGACCCTTCTTGCTCCTGTATTTTAAAGGCAGGGAGGGCCTGCAGAGCTGAAACTTCATCTCCCTTGATACCTCAAAATGCGTAAAATCATTTGCCATAACTTGAACCAGCCATAATTGGTTTCATTTTGAACGCTGCTGTAGTTTGAAACAGCACACGGCACTTGGTTTACACCTTGAAGACATATGTTTAACTTATTCAAATGAGTGGTCGTATCCACCAGAAGCATTA
>NW_018364556.1:71956-73270 GCF_002078875.1 Numida meleagris | reverse complement strand
GGGGAACAGGAGAGAGGGGGCACTGAGAGGGGGCACTGAGCACTTTTTATTGGGGAATCACTCAGCAGAAGCTGGGAAATGGCACTTGCCCCAGGAAGGCAGCTGAAGGGCTGCTCTGAAGGGCACCATCCATCTCAAGAGCCTAGTGGTCTCAATGTGGAGTCCCCAGGGACGCCAGCACAGCACCCAAGTGTGCTGGACAGCAAGGCCCTCCCTCTGCATTCACCTTCACAGCCCGGGTGCCTGCCTGCCATGCACCGGTGGGGAAGAGCCCTGCCCAAAGGCCTTGGGAGCTCTTCCCAAGTAGGATGTGATGGGACATGTCCATCTTCTGCCCACAGGCTGCACCAGCACCGAGGGACAGAGGAACAGGATGGAGGCCAGGTTCGTCAACAGGAGTATGAAGCACCCCAAGGAGGGACAGCGGCTGCAGCTGGAGTGCTGGCGTTTCAACAGGGACAGTGCTCTCTCCTGGATCCGCCTAGATAAGAATGGGACCATTCACTTCATCGCTTATACTTCAACATTATCAAAGACTACCTTCCCAGGGAATAAGAGTACATCTCCACAATTTGAAGTGTCAAAACAAGGCAACTACTATCTGCTGGACGTGAAGTCCTTCAGGGCACAGGACCAGGGGATCTATTTCTGCGTCAGCTATATCAACCAGGAGCTGCACTTCAGCTCTGGACAAGACGTCTACTTCCCAGGTCAGCAACAGCTTCACCCACCTTGCTTATACACACCACCCCTGCCCGGGCCTTTTCAACACATCCCATCGCCCACACTCCCCATCTCCCTGCTTCTTTGCACTACGCATCTCATCACACACGCACTGCTCCTCCTCATACAGGCTCCCTGCCCACCAGCTCCGCTCGCGCTACCGGCCCTGCCCAAACACAGAGGTGGTCGCGCAGCCCAGCGGCACCTCCCCATCCCATCAGCGCCTCTGAGGGATGAGAGTAACAAAGTCCGCAGCCACCCCCTCCTTACTCAACTCAAATTAATCCGGAATGTCCTGACAGCCTCCAGACACTAACAGCACCTCAAAAGGAGACTCCCAGGTGAGGTGGAGGTTGGACTGAGGAAGGACAAGATTCCCAGGTCCCTCAAAACATTGTTTCCAGTAAGAATGATCTCTGAATGTGCTGCTAAGGAATTAGGAACCCTGAGCCTTCTATTGCCATGGCTGGGCAGTGTATTACTTATCAAAAGGGGCCCTAAAGATCCCCCTGTGTTGGCAGATTCCTTGGAGGGGTGGCAGAAGGCAGTTTTATTCTGTTTTGATGGATTCATCCATTTCTCCTACCAGTC
>NW_018364556.1:66013-67015 GCF_002078875.1 Numida meleagris | reverse complement strand
CATACCCTCTGCCCTACGTTAAAAGATGTGCAGGACCCTCCCAGTCACTGCTCTCCGGGGATCTTTAAATCGCACCCGGGGCAGAGCCTTCCCTGAGAATAACAGGTGTTTAGTCGAAAAATGTCTCTCTACCACACTTGTGGGGACTGGCTCGTTGTCAACCTGGAGGTGGTTAAGAACATACACGGCTCTGTTTAACAACTCTACTGAGCTTCCTCCCCCCTCTCCTTGTCTCTCCAATTGGGCCTTCAACGTATGGTGAGCCCGTTCGACAATGGCCTGGGACTGGCTATTCCCCATGATCCCATAGCTATACCTAATACCCCATTATGCTTAAGCACAGTCTGAGATGATATTCAGGGGCATGTGCGACCACCTTTGTAGGGCGCATATGATAGCCGTGCACTCCAATTGCTGGAGGGACCCATCACTCTCCTGGCAGTGGACTCTCCATGCCCCATCCTCACGCCATGCAATGGCAAAGGAGCGGGTCTTCCCTCCGGCATCAGTGAACACGGTGGTGCCCGTTAGAGGGGTGGCGGACAGGCAGCTTCTGGGCACCAAAGAGGAAGGGAGCGGTAAAGACAATAGCGGGTGGCCTCGTGTAGGAATAATCCAACCCGAGAAATCCGCCAAAGCCATCTGCAAAGAGGGGTCAGAGTTCAGTGTGGCCTCAAAAATGTGCTTGGGGACGGGGAGAGTGATGCTCTCCAATTCCCGACCTGTCAATTCAAGGCATCTCTTCTGAGCTCAAACAATGATATCCGCCAAGGTTGAAGGGAGTAACAGCACAGTCGAGGTGGAGACAGCGGAGGTGCACAACCATTGGAGCAAAATCACTCGGTCTTGGGGGTTTGACTCTGGAAGCCATTGGTACAGCAGGCCCGTAGCACTGCCACTATCTAAAGTATCCAAGAGTCCGACAGGAGTCCAGCAAATTGCTAGTAAGCGGGCTACTCAAACTGTTGGTCTGTACCGACTGTCGAACCTCCCTGACTATTC
>NW_018364556.1:61435-62643 GCF_002078875.1 Numida meleagris | reverse complement strand
CCCAGGGGCCCCCGCCATGCCCCCCTTCCAACCCCTGCCGCTGGGCAGGGGGGTGCGAAAGGGGGAGGCCCAACCCCCACCTCAGGGGCACAAGCGGAACCCCCAGAGTGGGGCCTCAGAGGGGTCGGTCCGCATTCCTCCCTCATGGGGTCATTCCGCGCCGCCAGGGGCAGCACCGTCGGGGAGATAGGGGAGCCATGCGCTGACCCTGCCTGAGGGATCTACAGCTGCGTCCCCACAAACCGCCGTAGCCGCCACCCGCCACACCTCGCGGCGCTCTTGGAGTGCCCAAAGGGCTCCCCTCATCCGCCCAAAAAACCCGCAAGAGGTCGGATGCAGTCCTGCTACCCGAGACCACCCTTTCCATGAGTTCCTCCCCTGCTTCCAGCAGCGAAGGGAGATCGACCGCCAGCCCCGGGGTCCCAAGCCTACCCTGCTGGCACAAACAGTCAATCAGTTTCTCAACCTTGTCCCTCATAGGGACGTCCCTCCCTCCTTCGCAAGGAGAAGGTGCCCCTTGGCAGTCTGCGACACCAATGCGGCGGACATGACTGCAGGTCCCGGTCCCATCGGACCACCCAAGCACCCACTGTTGTCAGGATCAAACTGTAGACGAGATCACGTCGGGGTCACCAATTGTTGCTATCCCCTCCTGCGGCTGTCCACCCTCCCGACCCAAGGCTGTCCGTGCTCGCTCAGACGGCGTCTCTCACTCACCGATGCGGTGGAAGCAGATCCCATTTATTCCCTGGGACGCTCCCGGTATAATACCCATACACCCGACCACATCCGCAACACGCGCTGGTTTCGTAACTTCTGTCCAGTCACAGCCTTGGTCACATGCTGTGCACAAGGCTCCACATCCAATCACAGTCTTGGTCACACACCATGCACGAGGTTCTGTGTCATGGGCTGCCCGCCCTCCTTCTGGTCGGTTCTTTGACTGCACGGGTACTTTCCCAACTTTTGGAGCTTCCAGGTCCATTCGGTTGCACGTGCAGGCACAATAGCTATACTTGCGTAGTGGCATCGAGAACTAACGAACGGCTATTACTTAATACGCAGCCGTTGAGACCCACAGGAGCCCAAAACTGAACACAGAAATCGAGGTGCAGCCTCACCTGACTTGAGTACAGAGGGACAATTAATTACTTCCCTGCTCCTGTTAGCAACACTATTTCTGACACAAACCGATGAACAGGGGGCTT
>NW_018364556.1:53968-55065 GCF_002078875.1 Numida meleagris | reverse complement strand
GCTCTGCCAAAGTAAGTCGCACCCTCACACCCTGCAGAGCTTCCTGCAGCCTCACACCAAAGAGCACAGCCCGCTCCTCCAGGGGAATGGGCTCTCTGCCTATTGCCCTCATGCAGACATTGCCTATACAGGACACAGCAAATGCAGAAGGACCTCTCTTCAAAATTCTTATGCAGATTTTTCCCATCTCCAGGTTTAGCTTGAGAAGTATTTATCAAATTCTACACTACCAGAAAATAGAATATAAACAGCGAAAGTTTATTTTAACAACTGCATTGGCACCTTCCATCCTCAAATCGATATCTGGGTTGGAAATTGCAGAACCTAAAACATTACTCAACCATCTAATGCTGCCTTTTCTTGCTGATTTGAACTAACAGCAAAAATCCATTAGTTGCGTTCATTTCTGCAGCAGACAGAACAAACCCTCAAAGGCACATGGTTCCAAGACACCTACATTTGCTGTTAACATTCATGGCTCAACTTTGTAATTTGCTAAACAAATCCACAAGAAATGATAAAGATGATACAAGGGGAATAGAGTAACTCAGGGAGATTCATTCAGAACTGCTCTAAGGTAGCTCAGAGCCACCAGAGCAGGCACAGGGCCTCTCAGAGACTCTGCCTCAAGGCACAACCAGGTATCTTTGAGTCACGACCTCTCTTATCCTCTCCCATTTGAAACAAAAGATTGTGGTTTGAGACTAAATTCAGAAATCTTCATTAACGATTACAATTCCTCCTTACTAATCAGATCAGATGTTCCCATTTTAGCAGCAGGAAGAGTCAGCAGTGCTGAAACAAATACAACCACGCGTCACACACACTTACCACAAGCCCATCTCTTGCAGGGACCAAGCTCACCGTAAGCAAGCAGTGCTGCGTGGCTGCTCAGCAGAAGCCACACAGGCGTCCTCCTCAAGCACCGCACTGACACCAGCAGCAACACAGACAGCTGCCCTGATGCAGCGCGGCCATTTGCCTGCTCCTCCTCTGCCTGCCCACCAGCACTGCACACCTCCCGCCGCCTGACATGTGCTCCTGCCCCACAGCGCTGTTACACACCCACACCGCCTGGACAGCGCTGACCCCAAGAA
>NW_018364556.1:46728-47762 GCF_002078875.1 Numida meleagris | reverse complement strand
TGGATCTAACTTTTATCTCTTTCATTGTGTCGTTTGCTTTAATTCATCACTGACATATGCGACAGAGAGAATTACAATGTAACATGCAGTCCCAGTAATGTTTACAAAAATAAAATTCCACGTTTAACTCCCACTCCAAATGATGTTCAAAGAAATGAGTGCCTGACTTGGGTCTGTGGCAGAAACTCTCTCCTAGCTTGTCCAACTGAAATCTCCTCAGTAGGCCTAGAGAAAATTAATCCATGCTGATGAACTAAATTGCCTCTACAGGTCAAGCTTTTAAATTAGAATTGTTCCTAGAGGCCCTTCCTCTGTCTGAAGCTTTTCATAACAGAGAAATTGCCACAGGGACAGTCGTACTTGTTCTTATTTGTTGCCAGTACTAGAGGGATTGTCCTCAAGTTGTGCCAGGGAAGATTCAGGTTGGGTGTTACG
This sequence comes from Numida meleagris, assembly GCF_002078875.1. NCBI lineage: Eukaryota > Metazoa > Chordata > Aves > Galliformes > Numididae > Numida > Numida meleagris. Next base: position 47,327 of record NW_018364556.1, on the reverse strand, counting down.
AAATACTTCTTCCCCAGGACAGTGGTCAGGTGCTGGAATGGGCTGCCCTGCGAGGTGCTGGAGTCACCGACCCTGGAAAGAAAGGTTCAGATGTTGTACTGAGGGTCATGGTTAAGAGGGAATAATTGGTGATAGGTGAATGGTTGGATTGGATGATCTTAGAGGTCTTTTCCAACCTTGCAGATTCTTATGATTCTACAGAAAGAAGAAACTGCTTTGTACTAACAGATATATAAACACAGGATCCAGGAAACTAAGATCCTACCCCTTATGAATTCATACTTAGGAGAAAAGAGATGGAGGATCAGGAGCAGGGTGGCTTCATCTGGTCACACACAGACATCTCCGTCACAGCTAGTCTTCCCTGGGTCCCTCTCTGGCCAATGAAATGTGTCTCTGCTGGGAAGGGATGCATGACAGCGCCCTGACTGCTCCCCCTCCAATGACAACAAGCTTGCATCTTGCATTAAAGACATACACTCATAAGCAATTTCTTAAAGGCAGCAGAAAGGAGAGATTGCCCCATGAGCTCCCCCAGTGACTCAGCAGTGTTGCCCCCATCCTGCATGGCACGATGGAACACATCAGAAGAGGCAGGG
>NW_018364556.1:40594-44568 GCF_002078875.1 Numida meleagris | reverse complement strand
AAGAAAAAAAAAACAAACACGATAGCCAGGAAATACCAAAAGAGGAAGCAAATAACACCAGGCTAGTGAAACGGTCGCTAGTTCATGTGCAAAGCTGCAGGAAGTCCAAACCACTACCCGTGTGCGAGTGGTCGGTCACCTGGAGGCAGCAGCAAGGGCCCTGAGTGATGAAGCTCACAGGGTTATTTTTGTCAGGGCGGAAGTCCTTGTGGAGAAGAGAGAAGAAAGTCACAAGATGTAAAAAATAAAGGAAAAGGAAAAAACCTGCATGCCATGGGGGCACGAGGATTTCTTGATGGATATCACACCACAGACCTTCCCACACAGCGGCTTCTGCAGAGGAACTACAAAGTACAATTGCAGAGAACAGCTAAGATGTGGAACTCAGCTACATGTCCGCAATGCGTGGACTCACAGATGAAAAATGCATATGGATCAATCCGTACATGGAATAGAATAAAATATAAGAAAATAAAATCTCCTAACTAAAACACAACTTGCAGTCCATGACCATCGAAAGGGAGTTGGCCCTGTTATCTAGAGATCTGGTCAGTCTGTATGTATGGTCAGGCCTCACCAGGAGTACTGCATCCAGTTCTGGGCACCCCAGTACCAAAAAAAGGCAGGGATCTCCTGGAGAGAGTCCAGTGGAGGGCGAAAAAGATGACAAAGGGCCTGGAGAATCTCCCTATGAGCAAAAGCTGGGTGACCTGGGTCTGTTCAGCCTTGAGAAAAGACGACTGAGAGGGGATCTGATTAATGTTAATATCTTAAGTGCAGGAATCACAAACACATGGCCAACCTCTTTTCAGTAGTCTGTGGGGACAGGACAAGGTGAAACGGCCATAAACTTGAGCATAGGAAGTTCTGCACCAATATGAGAAGAAACTGCCTCACAGTGAGGCCGATGGAGCTTTGGAACTGGCTGCCCAGGAGGGCTGTGGATTCTCCTTCCCTGGAGATATTCCAGACCTGCCTGGACGCCCATCTGTGCAGCCAGCTGTAGGGAGCCTGCTTTGCAGGTGGGTTAAACTCAATGATCTCTAGAGGTCCCTTTTAGCCCCTACAATTCTGTGGTCTGTGATGGGAGTGCCCAAAATATCTAGGAGACAGCAGTAGGTGGCGACAGATCAGACTTCAAGAAGGNTGCAGCGCGATACGCAGCAGGAACAGAGCCTGTTCAGACAGGTGTTGCTGGAGGGGATGGGGAAGGGGAGAGAGGGGGCACTGAGCACTTGTTAGTGGGGAATCACTCAGCAGAAGCTGGGAAATGGCAGCAGCCCCAGGAAGGCAGCTGAAGGGCTGCTCTGAAGGGCACCATCCATCTCGAGAGTGAGGCGGTCTCAATGCGGAGTCCACAGGGACTCCAGTACAGCACCCAAGCGTGCTGGACAGCGAGGCCCTCCCTCCGCATTCACCCTCACAGCCCGGCTGCCTGCCTGCCATGCACCAGTAGGGAAGAGCCCTGCCCAAAGGCCCCGGGAGCTCTTCCCAAGCAGAACGTGATGGGACATGGCCAACTTGTGCCCACAGGCTGCACCAGCACCCAGGGACAGAGGGACACAGTGGTGGTCAGGTTCCAAAACAGGAATATGAAGAAACCCCAGGAGGGACAGCGGCTGCAGCTGGAGTGCCGGACATACAGAACAACCTGGGGAGCCTCCTGGGTCCGCCTGGACAAGAATGGGAACCTTCACTTCATCGTCTCCAGTAACTCTCCGCATAACACAATCTTTCATGGGAATACGAGAATATCTCCGCGCTTTGAGGCAGCATGGAAAGACAACACCATTTGGCTGGTGGTGAAGTCCTTCAGGGCACAGGATGAGGGCATCTATTTCTGCATCTCCAAAATCAACCAGGTGCTCTCCTTCAGCTCTGGACAACTCGCCTTCCTCCCAGGTCAGCAACACCTTCACCCACCTCGCTTACACACACCACCCCTGCCTGTGCCTTTTCTATCCATCCCATCGCCCACACTCCCCTTCTCCCTGCTTCTTTGCACAACGCGTCTCATCACACACGCACTGCTCCTCCTCATACAGGCTCCCTGCCCACCAGCTCCGCTCGCACTTCCGGCCCTGCCCAAACACAGAGGTGGTCGCACAGCCCAGCGGCACCTCCCCATCCCATCAGCGCCTCTGAGGGAGAGAGTAACTAAGTCCGCAGCCACCCTCTCCTTCCTCACCTCACCCGGATCTCTAAATCCCAACAGCCTCCATATGCTTACAGCACTTCAAAAAGAAACTCAAAAAATCCCCATGACTCTCAAAATATGTTTCATAACAATGATAACCAGGAGCTCACACATACTGAGGGTGTTGATAAGCAATTAGGAGCCTGGATCCCTCTGGTTCCAGGGCTGGGCAGCGCGTCAGGGCATCACCGTACAAAGCAGGCCCTATAAAAGCTCCCCCTCTGCATGGCAAGTCCTGGGAGGGTGGAGGAAGCTCTCCCATTGTACCTCTCTGTATTCACTCATTTCTTCTTTCCAGTCGCAATCACAACAGCAGCACCCACCACACCCACTGCCACCACCCACAGCAGCCAGCTCACCAGCAAGGACACCTCCTGGCACAGCCTGCATCCAGGTAACCCAGCTGCGGGGAGGCAGGGGCTCTGCCTGCACTGCTGATTTCCTTGTGTCATGGTTTTGTGATTTTCGGTTATTGGTATTCCATATCATAACATCATGTAGTGGATATACCTAGTTCTCAGAAGAGAAGGACTACTACAGTCCCCACGGTACTTTGCTCCTTTGTTACCATTTTCCAGCCGGAGGGAAAAGATAGAAGCTCGCAGTATAAAAACTTGCAGATCACGAGACCTCGTCCCTTTTTTCCGCCGTCTTTCGTCTTGGCAGCNAAAACTCCATTGGTGAGCCTCAGGAACACCTCTGTACTTAGGAGGCAAACATCTGAGTTCCTGTTTGGTATCTGCAAATGACCCATAGTAAAGTAATGCTATCAGTAGGGCAGAAGACAGAAGCAAATTTTCCCTGCTAAGGAAGGCAATGGCCCTTCCTGGATGATCCTGTACTCAGCATGTATAGGTTCTTCAAACACATCTCAGAACACGAGATGCTGTGGGTAGGCAACGATGCTCCATGGCACAGTAAGAATCCAGTGCCCAGAAACATGCCAACATCCTCATTTGCCAAAAAGGTCACCTTCCCGTCAAACCATCCTGAGCCTCTCAAAAGAGAAATTTTCCCTCTTTGGTCACAGTGCTGGTACAAGGCAGAAGCAGCTCGCTTCAGCACCTCACAACACATGGGACAACTTCAGCCATCCACAAGGCATGCCCAGAGCTTCACCTCCTGACCCATGTTCCTCTACCAGGCAGTGTAACCAGGCTGTCCCCAAAGCTCCCAATCCCACTGCAAAGGCAGCATGGATTCTATTTAAATTGGGTAGAATAAACTAACAACAAAAGGAGCCTACACAAGCAGCATAACTCAGAAGTCTCAATGGGAGACAGACTCTTCGTATTTCCGTGATGGAATTTCAAGACACAGATGCTTCTAAGGCTATCTGATAGATCCAACAGATTCTCTGATTCTTTTGTTAAAGGTCTGCTCTGCTTCGTGCAGACGTCACAAGGCTTACAGCCTCATACCACCACATGCCTCACAAAGCCCAGCAGGCCTCACCCTGGCCTTCCTCCCTCACCAAAGTGCTGTGAGGCCAACAAAATGAGCCCAGATCCCAGATCAGTTTAGCTCCCTTTCTCACAAAACAGCACCATCAGCACTCAGCAGTGCCAGCTTTCTGGCTTCCAGAACAACAAGAATGCTGGCAGAGGAGCCATGCAGCCATGCCCAACCCGCAGGCCACACGCTCCTCAGCCCAGCCCTCCCACGGCCGCCCCATGCCCCGCACCATCATAGCGGCAGCTCTGCCCCAGCCGCACACCCATCACTCACACAGCGAACAGCCCTGCGCTACTGACAGAGGCTGCAGTGAGAGCAGGGC
>NW_018364556.1:31064-37119 GCF_002078875.1 Numida meleagris | reverse complement strand
TGCCCTGATGCAGCGCGGCCATTTGCCTGCTCCTCCTCTGCCTGCCCACCAGCACTGCACACCTCCCGCCGCCTGACATGTGCTCCTGCCCCACAGCGCTGTTACACACCCACACCGCCTGGACAGCGCTGACCCCAAGAAGACGGGCAGCTCCGGGCCACTATGGAAAAGGCACCGCTGTGCTGGACAGCAGACCCTTCCATGAGATGAACAATAAACCAATCAGATCCAAAACTCAGTTCTAATGCCTTATTCTGACAATTCCAAAGTCTTCCTTACAAGCTAGATCCAACTTTTATCTCCTTCTTTGTGTCGCTTGGTTTAATTCATTACTGACATAGTGGGCAGAGACTTGTAACGTAACATGCTATCCCAGTAATGTTTACAAAAATAAAATTCCACGTTTAACTCCCACTCCAAATGATGTTCAAAGTAATGCATGTCTGACTCAGGTCCATGGTAGATACTCTCTCCTAGCTTGTCCAACTGAAATCTCCTCAGGAGGCACAGAGAAAAGTAACCCATGCTGCTCATCTATATTGCCTCCACAGGTCAAGGTTTTACATTAGAGTTGTTCCTGGAGGTACTACATCTGTCTGAAGCTTTTCATAATAGAGTATTTGCTGCTTGGACAGTCTTACTTGTTCTTATTTGTTGCCAGTACTAGAGGGATTGGCCTCAAGTTGTGCCAGGGAAGATTCAGGTTGGGTGTTAGGAAATACTTCTACCCAAGACAGTGGTCAGGTGCTAGAACGGGCTGCCCTGCGAGGTGCTGGAGTCACCAACCCTGGAAAGAAAGGTTCAGGTGTTGTACTGAGGGACGTAGTTTAGTGGAAATATAGGTGATAGGTGAATGGTTGGATTGCTTTGTGCTAACAGATATATAAACACAGAACACTGGAAACAAAGATCCTACCCCAGCTGAATTCATACTTAGGAGACAAGTGATGGAGGATCAGGAGCTGGGTGGCTTCACGTGATCACACACAGACATCTCCATCACAGCTAGTCTTCCATGGGTCCCTCTCTGGCCAATGAAGTGTGCCTCTGCTGGGAACGGATCCATCACAGCCCCCTGACTGCTCCCCCTCCAACGACAACAAGCTTGCATCTTGCATTAAAGACATACATTCATTAACCGTTTCTTAAAGGCAGCAGGAAGGAGAGACTCTCCCAAAAGCTCCCCCTGTGACTCAGCAGTGTTGCCCCCATCCTGCATGGCACAATGAAACACATCAGAAGAGGCAGGGGAGAGGTGTAACTTTGGTGTAGGAGTGACTCACAAAGATCTTCAAGAAATAAAAATCTGAATATGAAGAGGAAAAGGAATCCAGCACCCAGGTTCTGAATGCATCACTGGAAGCTTGGCCTCATATGGAAAAAAACTCCATTGGTGAGCTGCAGGAACACCTCTGTACTTCGAAGGCAAACATCTGAGTTCCTGTTTGGAATTTGGGAATGAACCGGAGTAAAATAACACTATCAGGAGGGCAGAAGAGGGAAGTAAGACATCCCTACTAAGAAAGGCAAGCAGCACTTGTCTGGAGCTCTCCCGTACTCAGCTTGTAGAGGTTCTCCAAACACATCTCTGAAGATGAGATGCTGTGAGTAAGCATCAGTGCTCCGTGGCAGGGTGAGAACCCAATACAAAGAAACATTCAACCTTATGCATTTGCCAACAGTTTCTGTTCTCATCTAACCATCCTGAACCACTCAGAAGAGGAATTGTCCTAGTTGGGTCACAATGCTGTAGTAAGGCAGAAGCAGCTTGCTTCAGCACATCACAACACATGGGACAATTTCAGCCATCCACAAGGCATGCCCAGAGCTTCAGCTTCTGACCCACGTTCCTCCACCAGGCAGTGAAACCGGGCTCTCCCCACAGCTCCCGATCCCATTGCAAAGGCAGCATGAATTCTCTTCAGACGGAGAAGAATAAACTGACAACAGAAGGAGCCCACACAAGCAGCATAGGTGTCTCAATGGGAGTTGGACAGAGGTCTAACAGTCCTTTGTTCACACTTGCTGGATGGGATTTCAAGACACACATTCTTGTCATGTTATTTAATCAACAAAGTCCATTTTCTATTTCATTTTCAAAATAAAATTACTCTACTATATGCTGACATCACAAGTCTTAAAACCGCAAAGTAAGCCTAAGCTGCCCCATTCTACAAGGCTTCACACTGCCTTTGCTTACTTAATCACCAAAATGCTTTGAGGCCCAATGAAATGAGCCCAGGGATAACCAGACAATTTTTATCCTTTTTCTCACACAACAGCTCTTCCATCGGGCATCAGGGCCTGCTTACTGGCATACAGGAACAGGGGGGTTATTTGCAAAAGAGGAATACAACAACGCATCACAAATTACAGTAGAGCCAGGAAATAACAACACAAGACACAAAGAACACCAGCCCAGGGAAACCGTCGTCACTCTATGTGCAAAGCTGCAGGAAGCGCAGCACTTACCAACGTGTGAGTGGTCACCTAGAGGCAGCAGCAAAGGCCCTGAAGGTTGACACATCTGTTTTGCAAGGTGAAGGACCTTGTGGTTGAAGAATAAAACCACAAAAACTCTGCTTTGAAAACAAGATAAAAATCAGCATGCCACTGGGACAGGGGGCTTTGTTGATGGGTTTCACTTCACGGACCTCCTGCCTTGCACAAAGCGGCATTTGCAGAACAATTGCAAAGAAGAACAGAGCTAGAGAAGTCAGATGCACGTCAGCATATACATGGACTTGGCAATCAAAACTGCATAGGAATGGATGCTGTAAAACATCCCCATGTCTTGTGCGCTCTGTAAGAACACAGCATGCTTTGACTTCTGCACCGAACCACTTATGCACAAGCAAGTGAAGGTGGCAGAATCTTTGTCAAGAAATGCAGCCTCGTGCCGGAGTCCACATCACAGGACTCGTCCCCATTTTTTGCAGGTCAGGATGTGATGGGAGTGCCCCAAATGGCTGAGAGAGAGCAGACTGCGATGGCTGATCTGATTTCAAGAAGGAGCATTGTGTGTCTAATCTCATCTGAAGTCATGGCTGCAAAATCCATTAAAACAATGCTATAGCAAAGAACAGCCTCAGTTCTGGATCTCGACTGGAGTTCTTCGGAAATCATTCTGTACCAAACCCTAGATCTTCACAGAAGAGGGTCCTGATGACATCACATCCTCTCCTATCAGTTACGCTGCCTAAAAAGTTAAGAGACAAAGATCACCCGTGCTGCGCTGCACCGCCCCAAGGACGATGGCCGCGTCTCCTGCACTGCTCCTCCTGCTCAGCCTCACGCTCTGTGAGTATGGAAACGGGCTCACGGGGCACCTTGGCCGGGAGGAAGGAGGACAATGGGGGAAGGCATTCCCCTTGCACCACGGCCAAGACACTGGGCAAAACGGACCCAGGGGAAATCAAGGGCAAACCCAAAGGACGCAATTCAGGGCTGCTCAGTTACTGTGCAGGGAAGTGGGAGCGGTGGCACTGCAGCGCGATACGCAGCAGGAACAGAGCCTGTTCAGACAGGTGTTGCTGGAGGGGATGGGGAACGGGAGAGAGGGGGCACTGAGCACTTGTTAGGGACATGGCCAACTTCTGCCCACAGGCTGCACAAGCACCCAGGGAAATGGGGACACAGTGGTGGTCAGGCTACTCGACAAGAAGATCATACACCCCCAGGAGGGAAAGCGGCTGGAGCTGGAGTGCCGGGGACGCACAACCTCTGGGACAGTCTCCTGGATCCGCCTGGACAAGGTTGGGAACCTTCACTTCATTGTCTCCAGTTACAGTTCGTATACCAACATCTTCCATGGGGATGAGACAACATCCCTGCGCTTTGAGGCAGCATGGAGAGGCAACACCTATCGGCTGGTGGTGAAGTCCTTCAGGGAACAGGACCAGGGGACCTATTACTGTGTCAACTACAGCAACCAGGCCCTGCACTTCAGCTCTGGACAACCCGCCTTCTTCCCAGGTCAGCAACACCTTCACCCACCTCGCTTACACCCACTACCCCTGCCCGTGCCTTTTCTATCCATCCCATCGCCCACACTCCCCATCTCCCTGCTGCTTTGCACAACGCGTCTCATCACACACGCACTGCTCCTCCTCATACAGGCTCCCTGCCCACCAGCTCCGCTCGCGCTACCGGCCCTGCCCAAACACAGAGGTGGTCGCACAGCCCAGCGGCACCTCCCCATCCCATCAGCGCCTCTGAGGGAGGAGAGTAACAATGTCCGCAGCCACCCTCTCCTTCCTCAACTCACATTAATCCGGAATGTCGTGACTAATGCATACAACACCTCAAAAAGTAACTCCCATGTGAGGTGCAAGTAGGACTGAGTAAAGAAAAGATTCCCGGGTCTGTTGTAATAGGCGGCTGCGAGGATACAAGATGTAACGAGAAAGGCCCCTACCCGAAGGAACAAGGACTAGTTGACCAAAGAATGTACCCGTGACGCAGGGAAAATGGCAAACTAAGATGATCTGATAAGCTAACTTTTGATATGTCAGTAGATGGAAAATACTGCTTCATGCTTCACTGCTACATGCCTCAGCAAAAATATCCAATCAGCATTAACGGAGTAAGCTTTAGTTGGCAATAGCTGGTAACAAGTATTATAAAAGGAGTGCTACACCTTTGAATAAAAAAAAAGCTTTTCTTGCTGCTATTGTGTGTCTGTGTGTGTGTCTGTGAGTGTGTTTTCAAGTGGTGCCGAAACCCGGGAACGTGTGTGTGTGTTTTCACGGGTCCTTCAAAACATTGTTCCTAATAAGGAAGATCTCTGAGTGTGCTGCTGAGGAATTAGGAATCCTGAGCCTTCTATTGCCGTGGTTGGACAGTGTTTCACTCTGTCACCTTTCAAAATGGGCCCTACAAAGATCCTCCTGCGCTGGCTGATTCCTCGGAGGGGAGCCAGAAGGCGGTTTTATTCTATTTTGCTGCATTCATCCATTCCTCCTTCCAGTCACTACTGCTGCAACAGCAGCACCCACCACACCCGCTGCCACCACCCACAGCAGCCAGCTCACCAGCAAGGACATCTCCCGGCACAGCCCGCATCCAGGTAACCCAGCTCCCTGCAGGGAGGCAGGGGCTCTGCCTGCACTGCTGCTTTGCTCTCAACAGCCTGAATTAAGGCCTGTGCTGACTGATGTGGGGAGAGGGGAAGGCTTTGAATCTGTGTCAGAGAGCTGCCCATGAAGGGGGGGAAACTAACTCCACTTTGTAATGGGCTGACGAGGAACATGGTGCAGTGACCATCCACAGAGATATTTGACTTCACTGAGTTAAGCACTAAAGGACGTGGGATATTAATGGGACTGAGAAGGACAGGATGATGGTTGGCCTTGGAGATCTTGAAGGGCTTTTCCAAAACAAGTGATTTCATGATCCCATTATCCAAGCTACCATTCTTCCCACTTGCGGTGACCCAGAAGTCACAAGCATGCCAAATGATGGGTCACACCAAAACAAGGGATTGCATTTTCAGATAACACTGCTTTTAGCCTCAGCAGGGAATACAAGAAGTCTTCTGGCTACATGTCCTCCCTCAGCTTCCCAGCACAATGCAGACAGCCGCAGCCCACGGCTGGGAATGTCACCTGCTGACATGCCTGGTCCCTACCTCTCTCTCTGTGCCTATGGAATCCCTCTCCTCACCTACACCTACCACCAGCCTTGCTCAAAGCCACACAGCTCCCTTTGCTGCAGCACCTCCCGATTACACTGCCACAGCTGGCCGTAACCCCAGCTGGGAGCTGAGCATTTCCTCTTTCTCCTCTCTCTCCTTTCTTCCTGCAGGAACAAGCAAGGAGAACACACTGAATTCCATTTGTGAAGTTCTCCTTTGGGTTCGAGTGGCTGGCACCTGCCTCCTGCTCCTCACTGCCATAACCATCACCATCGCGCTCTGCCAAAGTAAGTCGCACCCTGATGAGTTAGAAGGGACAGTCTAAGGGGTTAACTATTGCACGGGGCTAGGGTAAGTACAAGATAAGAAAAGGAACTCGGCAAAACTCCATTATCAGCAGGGACCAGTACCAGGAACTGC
>NW_018364556.1:26152-27274 GCF_002078875.1 Numida meleagris | reverse complement strand
GGGAGAGAGGGGGCACTGAGCACTTGTTAGAGGAGAATCACTGGGCAGAAGCTGGGAAATGGCAGCTGAAGGTCTGCTCTGAAGGGCACCATCCATCTCAAGAGCACAGGGACTCCACCACAGCACCCAAGCGTGCTGGACAGCGAGGCCCTCCCTCTGCATTCACCCTCACAGCCCGGCTGCGTGCCTGCCATGCAGCGGCAGAAAAGAGCCCTGCCCAAAGGCCTTGGGAGCTCTTCCCGAGAAGGACGTGATGGGACATGGCCAACTTCTGCCCACAGGCTGCACCGGCACCCAGGGAAATGGGGACACAGTGGTGGCCAGGTTCCTCCACAGGAATATGAAGCACCCCCAGGAGGGACAGCGGCTGGAGCTGGAGTGCCTGAATTACGACAGGAACAGTAGTGTGTCCTGGGTCCGACAGGACAAGGATGGAAACCTTCACTTCATCGCTTATACTTCCACGTACTCCCAGACCACCTTCTTGGGGAATGAGAGAACATCTTCAAAATTTGAAGGGTCAAAACAAGGCAATTCCTATCGGCTGGTGGTGAAGTCCTTCAGGGCACAGGACCAGGGGACCTATTTCTGTGTCACCAACATCTACATGGTGCTGCACTTCAGCTCTGGACAACCCGCCTTCTTCCCAGGTCAGCAACACCTTCACCCACCTTGCTTACACACACCACCCCTGCCCGGGCCTTTTCGATCCATCCCATCGCCCACGCTCCCCATCTCCCTGCTTCTTTGCACAACGCGTCTCATCACACACGCACTGCTCCTCCTCATGCAGGCTCCCTGCCCACCAGCTCCGCTCGTGCTACCGGCCCTGCCCAAACACAGAGGTGGTCGTGCAGCCCAGCAGCACCTCCCCATCCCATCAGCGCCTCTGAGGGATGAGAGTAACAAAGCCCGCTGCCACCCCCTCCTTCCTCAACTCACATTAATCCGGAATGTCCTGAGAAATGCTTACAGCACTTCAAAAAGAAACTCCCAGATGAGGTGGAGGTTGGACTGAGGAAAGAAAAGATCCCCAGGTCCCTCAAAACATCATTCCTAATAAAAAGGAATCTCTGAGCATGCTGCTAAGGAATTAGGAACCCTGAGCCTTCTATTGCCATG
>NW_018364556.1:21388-23217 GCF_002078875.1 Numida meleagris | reverse complement strand
TATCCACAATCTCCTTGGGCAACCTGTTCCAGTGCGTCACCACCCTCTGAGTGAAAAACTTTCTCCTCCTAATATCTAACCCACATCTCCCCTGTTCTCAGTTTAAAACCACTCCCCCTTGTTCTATCGCTCTCCACCCTCATGAACAATCATTCCCCCTCCTGTTTATATGTTCCCTTCAAGTACTGGAAGGCCACAATGAGGTCTCCCCGGAGCCTTCTCATCTCCAAGCTAAACAAGCCCACTTTCCTCAACCTTTCCTCATAGGAGATGTGCTCCAGCCCTCTGATCAGCTTGGTGGCTCTCCTCTGAACTCGTTCCAAGAGCTCCGTGTCTTTCTTGTGCTGGGGGCCCCAGGCCTGGACACAGTACTCCAGATGGGGCCTCATAAGAGCCGAGTAGAGGGGGACAATCCCCTCCCTCTCCCTGCTGGCCACTCCTCTTTTGATGCAGACCAGAACATAGTTGGCCTTCCGGGCTGCCAGCGCACACTGCTGGCTCATGTCCAGCTTCTCGTCCACCAGGACCCCCAAGTCCCTCTCCGCAGGGCTGCTCTCAAGGAGTTCTTCTCCCAGTTTGTAGAAATACCTGGGATTACCCCAGACCAAGTGCAGCACCTTGCATTTGGCCTTGTTGAACCTCAATAGGTTCTCATGGGCCCACTTGACCAGCCTGTCCAGGTCCCTCTGGATGGCTTCCCTTCCTTCCAATGTATTGACTGCACCGCTCAGCTTGGCGTCATTTGCAAACTTGCTGAGGGAAGTCCCTGCTGGGAAGGGATGCATGACAGCCCCCTTACTGCTCTGTCTCCACTGACAACAAGCTTTTCTCTTACCTTAAAGACATACATTCATAAGCAGATTCTTGAAGGCAGCAGAAAAGAAGAGCTCTCAGAAAACCATCTCTTGTGACTCAGCAACGTTGCCATCATCCTGCATGGCACCTCGGGGAACATCAGAAGAGGCAGGGGCTGGGGGTATCCTTGGTGTAGCAATGACTCACAAAGCAACACAGCAAACAAAACCTGAATATGAAAATCAGTCTTCTGAACTGTGTCGCAGTTCCAAAGTCTTCCTTGCAAGCTGGATCTAACTTTTATCCCTTTCACAGTGTTGTTTGCTTAAATTCATTACTGACATAGGGGGCAGAGAGACTTACAATGTAACACGCAGTTCCAGGAAAGTTTACAACAAGAAAATACCACGTTTAACTCCCACTCCAAATAATGTTCAAAGAAATGAGTGCCTGACTTGGGTCAGTGGAAGAAACTCACTCCTAGCTTGTCCAACTGAAATCTCCTCAGCAGGCACAGAGAAAACTAACCCATGCTGCTGATCTAAATTGCCTCCACTGCTTAACATTTTAAAGGACCTCCCTCACCTGGAGGTCCTGCTTGTTCCTGGAGTCTCTCATAATCAAGTAATTGTTAATGGAATAGTCTTACTGGTTCTTATTTGTTACTGTTGAAAGGAGAATCTGCTTTTTGCTAAGAGAAATATAAACACAGGATCCAGGAAAGGAAGATCCCTGCCCCAGTTAATTTGTTACATAGGAAACAAGAGATGGGGGCTCAGCAGAAGGGTGGCTTCATCTGATCACACACAGACATCTCCATCACAGCTAGTCTTCCATGGGTCCCTCTCTGGCCAATGAAGTTCGTCCCTTCTGGGAAGGGACGCATGACAGCCCCCTTACTGCTCTCTCTCCACTGACAACAACATTTGCCTTAAAGACATGTATTCATTAGAAGTATTTTAAAGGCAACAAAAAGGAGTAACACATCTGCTCAACTTCATGGCGACATCGCATGTCTTACAGACTCATAACAC
>NW_018364556.1:16130-18153 GCF_002078875.1 Numida meleagris | reverse complement strand
ACCTTCTATGAAGACAGCAAGTTGAGTCGTATCTGTAGCATCAGTAATTTCAGCCCTTGCCAGAGGACAACTTTTGGAATTAGCAGCTTTACTCTCCAACTTTCTTGCGACAAATGTGCCCATTTCTTCAGTCCACCTGGCAACAGTTGAGTGAAACCAATGGATTTTAGAAAAATCTGTGTTGTAATCAGGGCAGATTGCAGCTCTGATGCTGTCCATACGTTGCTCAATAAACTCCCCACCAGAAGATGCTTCTGCTTCTTCTGCCATCAGATTTGCTACCACATAGAATCATAGAACCATAGAATTAGCTAGGTTGGAAAAGACCTACAAGATCATCCACTCCAACCATCCACCTACCACCAATAGCCCCACTAAACCATGTCTCTCAACGCTATATCTAAATGTTACTTGAACACCTCCAGGGACGGTGACTCAACCACCTCCCTGGGCAGCCCATTCCAGCGCCTGACCGCTCTTTCAGAAAAGTAGTACTTCCTAATGTCCAGCCTAAATCTCCCCTGGTGCAACTTGAGGCTATAACTGGCCTTTATAGCTGAGTCCATCCGAGGTGTAACTCAACAGTGGTAACTCAGTTTTACCTCAACAGACAAGTACACATCTGTCCATTTGTCATCAAACACTTCTCCTTCAACCACAATTTTTCTTCTTTGGGGGGCTCTGGTACCTCCTGAGGCAAGACAAATGGAAGGCTGAAATGTTACTGCGGGTAATTACTGCATCTCAGTCACCCAGTGGCACACCTCGGTCACACACACAGGTTTTGATTTAACTGCGTGTGCATGCTGGGCACGAGAGGTGGAGATAATGTGGCACTGTGCCCTGCCCACCTCCTGGTTTTGCTGATGCAGTGCCAATCACACTCCAGTCTTTGGCTGTGTCAGCGACGGGTGCACGTATGGGGCCGGGCCGCTGCCATGATGGCACGGGCAGGGGTAGGATGCAGGCTGGGCTGGCCCGGGCAGCACACGGCCTGCGGGTTGGGCATGCCTGGACTAGAGAGCTAAGGGCCATATGAAAGAGGCTGAAGCCTAAGGGATTCCTTACTTCATCTCATTCACCAACTCATCACTCCATTTCAGAGTCGGTCACCAGGGTACAACCTAGCTACTCTTGCTGCTGTGGTGAGGCTGCTTGACCTAACTCACCACCTTTTTGCATTCTTCATTTTCCAGCTCATTTTCTCATGAAACAGCAGTTTCATCACTCAGCAGTGCCATGTTTCTGACGGCCAGGAACAGGGGTATGCTTTCCAATGGAGTAATGGAACAACACCTCCCACACTGAAAAAAAAGAAAAAGCAGGAAAGCCAGAAAATACCAAAAAAAGAAGCAAATAGCAGCCGAGCAAAGCTGTTGAGACTCTATGTGCAAAGCTGCAGGAAATCAAAACCCTTACCAGTGTGTGTGTGGTCACCCAGCGATCGTGGGCTGGCCTCTGAGTGTTGAAGCAGCCATGGAGTGGTTTTTTGGCATGGCGGAAGTCCCTGTGGTTGGACAAGAAAAACACAGGGTAACTTTTTCTTTAGATCTGAATGCCACTGGGGCACGGGGCTCTCTTGCTGGGTGTCACATCACAGACCTCCCGCCTTGCACACAGCGGCTTCTGCAGAGAAACTACAAAGAACAACTGCTGAGACCAACAGAGCTGAAGCACTCAGATACAAATCAGAAAAGCATGGGCTCGGAGATGAAAAGTGCAAGTGGAGAGATGCTCTACAACATTCCCACATCTTCCTTAATTTGTAAAAAGAATTAAATAATACATAAAATGAAGTATCTGCCAAGAAATACAACTTGCAGCCCAGGTCCATGGCATGGGACTTAACTCTGATTTCTGCAGATCTGGACATGATGTGAGTGCCCCAAATGGTGGAGAGATTGCAGGTTGTGGTGGCTGATCCGAATTCTAGAAGGCGTGACGTCAGTCTGAATCTCAGCTGAAAACCTGGCTGCAAAATCCCTCAGGCACCATTAAAAACAATGCTACAACAATGAAAGAG
>NW_018364556.1:8728-13849 GCF_002078875.1 Numida meleagris | reverse complement strand
CAGCAGCACCCACCACACCCGCTGCCACCACCCACAGCAGCCAGCTCACCAGCAAGGACATCTCCCAGCACAGCCCGCATCCAGGTAACCCAGCTCCCTGCGGGGAGGCAGGGGCTCTGCCTGCACTGCTGCTTTGCTCTCAACAGCCTGAATTAAGGCCTGTGCTGACTGATGTGGGGAGAGAGGAAGGCTTTGAATCTGTATCAGAGACCGGCCCATGAAGGGGGGAAAACTAACTCCATTTTGTAATGGGCTGACCAGGAAAGAGGTGCAGGGAAATTCCACAGAGATATTTGACTTCTCTGAGTGAGGCACTAAAGGACGTGGGACATTAATGGGACTGAGAAGGACAGGATGATGGTTGGCCTTGGAGATCTTGAAGGGCTTTTACAAACAAACAGATTACATGATCCCATTAACCAAGCTATCTTTCATCCCACTTGCGGTGATCTAGAAGTCACAAGCATGCCTAATGATGGGTCACACCAAAACAAGGGATTGCATTTTCAGATAACACTGCTTTTAGCCTCAGCAGGGAATACAAGAAGTCTTCTGGCTACATGTCCTCCCTCAGCTCCCCAGCACAATGCTGACAGCAGCAGCCCATGGCTGGGGATGTCACCTGCAGACATGCCTGGTCCCCAGCCTCTCTCTCGGTGCCCTAAGGAAGCCCTCTCCTCACCTACACCTACCACCAGCCTTGCTCAAAGCCACACAGCTCCCTTTGCTGCAGGACCTCCCAATTACACTGCCACAGCTGGCCGTAACCCCAGCCGGGAGCTGGGCCTTTCCTCTTTCTCCTCTCTCTCCTTTCTTCCTGCAGGAACAAGCAATGAGAACACACTGAATTCCATTTGTGAAGTTCTCCTCTGGGTTCGAGTGGCTGGCACCTGCCTCCTGCTCCTCACTGCCATAACCATCACCATCGCGCTCTGTCAAAGTAAGTCGCACCCTGATGAGTTAGAAGGGACAATCTAAGGGGTTAACGATTGCACGGGGCTAGGGTAAGTACTAGATAAGAAAAGGAACTCGGCAAAACTCCATTATCAGCAGGGACCAGTACCAGGAACTGCCGGAAGCCGGAGTGCCTCTGCAAAACAGCAGTGGGGTGAATAGAGCAGAGTGAGGAAGACGTCTAGCCTTCATCCAGTGACCACCAGGAGGAACTACAACCCATGCGCCATGGATTGTATGCAAAGGAATTCCTGGAGAATGCAAATGAATTCCCAGAGAATAATGAATATGTGCATGTATCCCGGGAAACATGCTGAATATGTATAAGCTTGGCTTTTAAATGCGTGGTGTTTTTGCTTACTGGTGTGCAAGCTGGGAGGAAATATCCCCTTGCACCCTGCACATGCGCAGAGCTGAATAAAACGTTCCTGCTTTGTAATCTCACTCACAGATTCTGATTCCACAAGTCATTGACACCCTGCAGAGCTTCCTGCAGCCTCACACCGAAGAGCACAGCCCACTCCTCCAGCGGAATGGGCTCTCTGCCTATTGCCCTCACGCAGCCATTGCGTATCCAGGACACAGGCAATGCAGAAGGACTGTTTTAAACTTCCGTGACAAATGAAACCAGGGCCAATTTGCAACAACTCAAAAGACAATTTATTTAATTAAGCAAGCGGCAAAGTGAGCAAAACAGCGCTGGGCAGCCGGGGAGTCCGTGCTCCGCCAACAGCTCGCAATCTAAGNCTTCTCCCTAACATCCAACCAAAACCTTCCCTCCTTCAACTTTAAACCATTTCCCCTTGTCCTGCCATTATCTACCCTTGTCAAGAGTTGACTATGCTCCTGTGTGTAGGCTCCCTTCAGGTACTGGAAGGCTGCAATGAGTTCACCCCAGCCTTCTCTTCTCCCGGCTGAACAAACACAGCTCCCTCAGCCAGTCTCTGTAGGGGAGTTGCTCCAGCCCTCTGCTCATCTTTGTGGCCCTCCTCTGGACCCTCTCCAGCACCTCCCTGTCTTTCTTGTGCTGGGGGTCTCAGACCTGGATGCAGTACTCCAGATTGGGCCTCACGAGCGCAGAGTAGACAGGGACAATCATCTTCCTCTCCCTGATGACCACCTCCCTTCTGATGGAGCCCAGGATGCCATTTGCTTTCTGAGCTGCAAGAACACACTGCTGGCTCATGTTCAGTTTTTCATCCACCAGAACCCCCAGGTCCTTCTCTGCAGGGCTGCTCTCAAGCATTGCTTCTCCCAGTCTGTATATGTACCTGGGATTCCTCCGGCCCAAGTGCAAAAACTTGCACTTTGCTCTGCTGAACATCATTAGTTTCACCTGGGCCCACCTTTCTAGTTTGTTGAGGTCCCTCTGAATGGAATCCCTTCCTTCCATTGCGTCAGCCGCACCGCTCAGCTTGGTGTCATCAGAAAACTTGCTGAGGGTGCACTCAATTCCTTCATCGATGCCATTGATAAAGATGTTAAAGAGCACTGGTCCCAAGACACTGTTCAAGCCAGGCCCTATAAAAGTTCCGCCTCTCCTGGCGGTGTCCTGGCAGGGGTGAGAGTAAGCTCTTCTGCTGTACCTCACTGTATTCATCCATTTCTCCTACCAGTCATAACAACAACAGAAGCACCCACCACACCCCCCTCCCACCACCCAGTGCAGCCAGATCACCAAGCAGCACAGCTGCCAGAAGAGCCCAGGTCCAGGTAACCCAGCTGCAGGGAGGCAGGGGCTCTGCCTGCACTGCTGATTTGCTTGGAACAACAGGAATTAAAGGCTGCACTAAATGCAGGCATCTGGGGATGTGAGGACAAAAGAACAATTTAATCTTTCACAGAGAGCTGCCAGTGAGGGGATGAATCCACCTAAAGAGCTCAGAATTTATGAGGGTGTTGCTAAGAAATTCTGAGCCCAGAGCCCTCAAGTTCCATGGCTGGGCAGCTCAGCAATGCAAGCACACCTCACATCAGAGTGTCAGGGCATCGCAGGTCAAAATGGGCCCTGCAGAGTTCCCCCTGTGCTGGCCACAGCATCATCTATGGCCTGGCAGGGCTGGCTGAAGGCTGTCTTGATCTATCTCACTGCATTCATCCATTTTTCCATCCACTCACAGCAACAGCAGAACCCACCACACTCACAGCCACCACCCAGAGCAGCCACGTCAACAAGAAGGACACCTCACGACACGGCACGGATGCAGGTAACCCAGCACTGGGGAGGCAGGGGCTCTGCCTGCAGTGCTGCTGTGATTGGAAGAGGCCAAATTAAAGTCTGTGCTGGCATTTCAGGATGCAGGGATATGTGTGCAGCTGGGACTTTCCTCTTTCCTCTCTCTCCTTTCTTCCTGCAGAAACAAATATCGAGAACAAGCTGAATTCTACCTGTGAAGTTTTCCTCTGGGTTTGAGTGGCTGGCACCTGCCTCCTGCTCCTCACTGCCATAACCATCACCATCGCGCTCTGCCAAAGTAAGTCGCACCCTCACACCCTGCAGAGCTTCCTGCAGCTTCACACCAAAGAGCACAGCCCACTCCTTCAGGGGAATGGGCTCTCTGCCTATTGCCCTCACGCAGCCATTGCGTATTCAGGACACAGTGATTGCAGAAGAACCTCTCTTTAAAATTCATATCCAAATTTTCCTCATCTCCAGGTTTAGATTCAGAAATATTTATCACATTCTGCACTGTCAGAGAAGAAAACAGAAGCACAGACACCTTCCTCTACCAAACTATTGTCTCTACCATCCCAAACCTGGTGTAAGAACCAGAACACAAAATTTTACTGAACCATTTATTTTTGCCTTTTTCTGCTGATTTGAATTACCAGTCGAGACCCATGGGCTGCATTAATTTCTGCAGCATGCAGAACAAAGACAGATTGTTGCACCACACCTGGAATTTCTGCTGAAATTCCTGGCTCAACATTGCAATCAGCAGAAGGCACCCTGAGATAGTGATAGAGATGCGAAAATGGGGATGGGTATCGCTCAGGGAGGTGGACGTAGAACTGCTCTAAGGCAGCTCAGAGCCACCAGGGCAGGCACAGGACCTCTCAGAGACTCTGCCTCAAGGCAGAACCAGGTATTTTTGAGTCACGACTTCTCTTATCCTCTCCCATTTGAAACAAAAGATTGTGGTTTGAGACTAAATTCAGAAATCTTCATTAACGATTACCATTCCTCCTTACTAATGAGATCAGATGTTCCCATTTTAGCAGCAGGAAGAGTCAGCAGAGCTGAAACAAATACAACCACGCATCACACGCGCTTACCACAAGCCCATCTCTTGCAGGGACCAAGCTCAGCGTAAGCAAGCAGTGCTGCGTGGCTGCTCAGCAGAAGCCACACAGGCGTCCTCCTCAAGCACCGCACTGACACCAGCAGCAACACAGACAGCTGCCCTGATGCAGCGCGGCCATTTGCCTGCTCCTTCTCTGCCTGCCCACCAGCACTGCACACCTCCCGCCGCCTGACATGTGCTCCTGCCCCACAGCGCTGTTACACACCCACACCGCCAGGACAGCGCTGACCCCAAGAAGACGGGCAACTCCATGCCACTATGGCAATGGCAACCGATGCTTGCAGAAGATGATGAAGAAATCAAACATATCCTAAACTCAGCCCTAATGCCCCAGGCTCTTGCTTCCAATGTCTTCTCTGTTCAATGGATGTATTTTTAACTCTTGAATTGTGTCATTTGTTTTAATTCATTCCAGACATAGGGGGCAGACAGAGAGACTTATAATGCAACATGCTATACTACTCATGTTTACAACAAGAAAATTCCATCTTTAATAGCACACAATAAACGATGTTGAAAGAAATTTGTGTCTGACCAGGGTCCATGGTAGAAACTGTCGCCTAGCTTGTCCAATTGAAATCTCCTCAGCAGGCACAGAGAAAATTAACCCATTTTGCTGATCTAAATTGCCTCCACAGCTGAAGGTTTTAAAGGACCTCCCTCACCTTAAGGTCCTGCTATCCACCCTCATGAACAATCATTCCCCCTCCTGTTTATACGCTCCCTTCAAGTATTGGAAGGCCACAATGAGGTCTCCCCAGAGCCTTCTCTTCTCCAAACCAAACAAGCCCAGTTCCCTCAACCTTTCCTCATAGGAGAGGTGCTCCATCCCTCTGAACATCTTGGTCGCCCTCCTCTGCAC
>NW_018364556.1:4047-6037 GCF_002078875.1 Numida meleagris | reverse complement strand
GATACGCAGCAGGAACAGAGCCTGTTCAGACAGGTGTTGCTGGAGGGAATGGGGAAGGGGAGAGAGGGGGCACTGAGCACTTGTTAGGGGGGAATCACTCAGCAGAAGCTGGGAAATGGCAGCAGTCCTAGAAAGGCAGCTGAAGGGCTGCTCTGAAGGGCACCATCCACCTCAAGACCCCAGGCACTCCAGCACAGCACCGAAGCATGCTGGACGGCGAGGCCCTCCCTCTGCATTCACCCTCGCAGCCCAGCTGCCTGCCTGCCACACACCAGCGGGGAAGAGCCCTGCACAAAGGCCCCGGGAGCTCATCCTGAGCAGGACGTGATGGGACATGGCCAACTTCTGCCCACAGGCTGCACCAGCACCCAGGGACAGAGGAACAGGATGGAGGCCAGGTTCCAAAACAGGAATATGAAGCACCCCCAGGAGGGACAGCGGCTGCAGCTGGAGTGCCTGCATTATGACAGGAACAGACCCATCTTCTGGATCCGCCTGGACAAGGCTGGGAACCTTCACTTCCTCATCTCCAGTACCCATTCTTATTCCACCAACTTGCAGGAAGGTGAGAAAACACCTACGAACTTTGAAGAATCATGGAGAGGCAACTCGTATCGGCTGGTGGTGAAGTCCTTCAGGGCACAGGACCAGGGGACCTATTACTGTGTCACCTACACCAACCAGGTGCTGCACTTTAGCACTGGACAACCCGCCTTCTTCCCAGGTCAGTAACAGCTTCACCCACCTTGCTTATACACACCACCCCTGCCCGTGCCTTTTCAATCCATCCCATCGCCCACACTCCCCATCTCCCTGCTTCTTTGCACTACGCGTCTCATCACACACGCACTGCTCCTCCTCATACAGGCTCCCTCCCCACCAGCTCCGCTCGCGCTACCGGCCCTGCCCAAACACAGAGGTGGTCGCGCAGCCCAGCAGCACCTCCCCATCCCATCAGCGCCTCTGAGGGATGAGAGTAACAAAGCCCGCAGCCACCCCCTCCTTCCTCACATCACGTTAATCCGGAATGTCCTGACAGCCTCCACATGCCTACAGCACCAAGAAAGAAACTCCCAGGTGAGGTGGAGGTTGGACGGAGGAAAGAAAAGACCCCCCAGGTCCCTCAAAACATTGTTCCTATTAAGGAAGATCTCTGAGTGTGCTGCTAAGGAATTAGGAACCCTGAGCCTTCTATTGCCATGGCTGGGCAGTGTTTAACTGTATCACATTTCAAAATGGGCCCTACAAAGATCGTCCTGCGCTGGCTGATTCCTCGGAGGGGTGGCAGAAGGCAATTTTATTCTATTTTGCTGCATTCATCCATTTCTCATTCCAGTCACTACAACAGCAGCAGCACCCACCACACCCGCTGCCACCACCCACAGCAGCCAGCTCACCAGCAAGGACATCTCCCAGCACAGCCCGCATCCAGGTAACCCAGCTCCCTGCGGGGAGGCAGGGGCTCTGCCTGCACTGCTGCTTTGCTCTCAACAGCCTGAATTAAGGCCTGTGCTGACTGATGTGGGGAGAGAGGAAGGCTTTGAATCTGTATCAGAGACCGGCCCATGAAGGGGGGAAAACTAACTCCATTTTGTAATGGGCTGACCAGGAAAGAGGTGCAGGGAAATTCCACAGAGATATTTGACTTCTCTGAGTGAGGCACTAAAGGACGTGGGACATTAATGGGACTGAG
The DNA here is from genome assembly GCF_002078875.1 of Numida meleagris. NCBI lineage: Eukaryota > Metazoa > Chordata > Aves > Galliformes > Numididae > Numida > Numida meleagris. The sequence continues at coordinate 4,344 of NW_018364556.1, read as the reverse complement.
AAGGACAGGATGATGGTTGGCCTTGGAGATCTTGAAGGGCTTTTACAAACAAACAGATTACATGATCCCATTAACCAAGCTATCTTTCATCCCACTTGCGGTGATCTAGAAGTCACAAGCATGCCTAATGATGGGTCACACCAAAACAAGGGATTGCATTTTCAGATAACACTGCTTTTAGCCTCAGCAGGGAATACAAGAAGTCTTCTGGCTACATGTCCTCCCTCAGCTCCCCAGCACAATGCTGACAGCAGCAGCCCATGGCTGGGGATGTCACCTGCAGACATGCCTGGTCCC
>NW_018364556.1:0-2637 GCF_002078875.1 Numida meleagris | reverse complement strand
CTTTTCCAGACTTTCCTCATCTCTAGGTTAAGCTTGAAAAATATTTATCACATACTACACTGTGAGACAATAATTGAAAACACAGAAACCTGATTCCACCAGACTACATTGTCTCTACCATCCTGAAATACATATATCATGGTTGTAAGAAGTAGAACCCAAAGCACTGTGGAATAACAGCAGAAACATGCTTCACTGTGGGCTTTGCAGATAGAAATGCCAGGACTTCCAGCAGCAGCTGGAGCTACAGCCAAACTACCTCCTTAATTACACACATTCACAGTGTGGGAATCGAATGTTGATTCCGTATTAGAACAAGATCAGAATTTTCTTGATTTCATGGCCTCTGCTGCCATTTGGGTCCTTTATCAAAATCTAGCTAGTAACAATTTATGTATAGTCAGTATGAAAATATATGTTGTACTTTGTCATACACATTGCAAGAATATCCTGCACAAATTAAAAGGACAAGTCATGACATGCCTTAGAGAGGGCCTGAAGAAGGTATTGAGGAAGGCCTGGCACCTCTCCAACCCCCTTCGGTGCTCTTTGGACACAATGGAAGCAGCCTTGGAGAAAATCACCATATCAACATGATAAGAAGAGTACCGAGACATCTTGGAAACAGTAGGATAGCGACTGACTGGCACAAGATAGAACAACGGTCAGAATGTAATTAACAAATGTAAATCTTCGATAAGATTGTGAACCTGGAGTACCCAGCCAACGGGGAAACAGGGCAGTGGGGAGGCAAGGGGGGGAAACAAGGTACAAACGGTGTCATACTGTGTCCATAGGTGCGCTCCTGTTTTACAGGACGCCCGCCATTGCAATTGCGAATTAAATCTGCTTTCATCAGAGATACCGCCCTGATAAATTATTTGGATAATTCCAACAAGAAGCTGCTATGCACAAAGCAGTGAGGCTCCACTTCTGGGAAGGCAAAAGCCTTTGGAACAATTTCATGTGTGAAATCTTTCATTTGCCCCATGAAAACAGCCAGTGCAAAGCTATGTTTCAGTGACACCATCTCTCTTTACCCCCCTCCAACTGAAACAAAGCTTGTGATCTCAGAGTCAATTCTGAAACGTTCACTCAACGCTCACTTCTTTCTTACAAAGGAGATCAAATGTTGGAAGTGCACAAAAGAGATGAATGATCAAAACCAACCACGCCTCACACTCCATTGTCTCTTGCAGGGCCAAGCTCCCCATAAGCAAGCAGTGCTGCGTGGCTGCTCAGCAGAAGCCACACAGGTGTCCTCCTCAAGCACCGCACTGACACCAGCAGCAACACAGACAGCTGCCCTGATGCTCCTGACCCACGCTCCTCCACCAGGCAGTGAAACCAGGCACTCCTCAAAGCTCCCGATTCCATTGCAAAGGCAGCATGGATTCTCTATAGACTGAGAAGAATAAACTGATAACAGAAGGAGCCTACACAAGCAGCATAGGTGTCTTGATGAGAGTTGGACAGAGGCCTAAGGGTCCTTAGTTTGCACTTGCTTGATGGGATTTCAAGACACAGATTCTTGTCATGTTATTTAATCAACTAAATCCATTTTCTATTTCATTTTCAAAATAAAATTGCACGACTGTATGCTGACATCACAAGTCTTAAAACCTCAAAGTAAGACTAAGTTGCCCCATTCTACAAGGATTCACCCTGGCTTTCCTTCCTTACTCACCAATATGCTTTGAGGCCCAATGAAATGAGCCTGGGGACAACCAGACAATTTTTGCCCATTTTCTCACACTACAGCTCTTCCAGCAGACAACAGGGCCTGGCTGCTGGCATCCAGGAACAGGGGGGTTATTTGCAAAAGAGGAATACAACAACGCATCACAAATTACAGTAGAGCCAGGAAATAACAACACAAGACACAAATAACACCAGCCCAGGGAAACGGTCGTCACTGTATGTGCAAAGCTGCAGGAAGCCCAGCACTTACCAACGTGTGAGTGGTCACCTAGAGGCAGCAGCAAAGGCCCTGAAGGTTGACACATCTATTCGTCAGGGAGGAGGTCCTGGTGGTTGCAGAATAAAACCTCAAAAACTCTGCTTTGAAAACAAGATAAAAATCAGCATGCCACTGGGACAGGGGGCTTTGTTGATGGGTTTCACATCACTGACCTCCTGCCTTGCACAAAGCGGCATTTGCAGAGCAATTGCAAAGAAGAACAGAGCTGGAGAAGTCTGCCGCAGGTCAGCAATGCATGGAATTGGGAAACAAAATTACATAGGAATGGGTGCTGTAAAACATCCCCGCGTCTTGTGTGCTCTGTAAGAACACAGCATGCTTTGACATCCGCACCGGAAAAATTATGCATGAGCAAGTGAAGGTGGCAGAATCTTTGTCAAGAAATGCAGCCTGGGGCCGGAGTCCACATCACGGGACTTGTGCTGATAGACAGCAGACTGTGATGGCTGATCTGATTTCAAGAAGGAGCGTTGTCAGTCTGAATCTCAACTGAAAACATGGCTGCGAAATGAATTAAAAACAACACTATAACAAAAAACAGCCTTAGTTCTGGATCTGAACTGGAGTTCTTCGGAAATCATACAGTTCTGAACACTGGATCTTCAAAGAAGGGGGTCCTGATGACATCACATCCTCTCCTATCAGTTACGCTGCCT
>NW_018364555.1:124208-125855 GCF_002078875.1 Numida meleagris | reverse complement strand
GGTGGAGGTGGGGGGGCAGGGCAGTAATTAACACAACGAGGGTCCCGTTTCCTCTCAGGCATCCCTTCTGTCCGTGGGGGCTCAGTTTTGCACGCCCCCCCCTCCTCAGTCTCGTGGGGCGCTGTGTGGGACTGTGACCCCCCCCCCCCTCCCACCAGAACCCCCAAGCTGCTCTTGGTGGGCGGGGGGCAGCGTGCTGTATGGGGAGAACAACGCTGCCGCCTGAGCCGGGGGGGGCCGCAGGCAATAAAGAACGGTTCCTCCCCCCCCGCCCCGCCTCGTGTCTGGGGTCCCCGCTGTGATTTTTTGGCGTGGGGGAGGGGGTCACGCACGGAGTCTCTCCCTCCTTGCAGAACTACAGCTCCCAGCATGCCCCGCTCAACATGGCGGCCGAGCGGCGCTGCGCCAGAACATCTCCCAGCATGCTCAGGGGCCGGCCGCGCATGCGCCGATTCGCCGCCCTACGGGGATCCACGCGTGCGCAGTGGGGCCCGGCCGCTTCCCTAAGGGCCGGGCGCGGTTCCCGCGGTTTTGCGGGGACGGGACTGGGAGCTCTGGGAGCGGGGGGGGCTCGGGGACGCCCAGCCCTGGCAGCTCGGCCTCGTCCCGGCGAGCAGCGCGGCTGTGGTTTCAGGCGTGGGCTCACTGCCCGGCCTCAGGACCACGGGACGCTTTCTGTAAGGAGGAGCCGTTTCCAAAAGTACCATTTTTTTTTTTTTCCTAAAAAAAAAAAAAAAAACCAAACGAAATGAAACAACCGCAGAGCTTTGGTTGACAGTGCAGCAGGGCCTCGGCCTAGAAGCACCGTGGGCCCAGCCTGCTCCTCATGGCCTGAAATGGCGACCAAGGCCCCAAAATGGCAACCAAAGCCTAAAGGAGCCCAAACTGCTGGTGACCAAGGCCCAGAAGATCTTTGGTCAAGGCCCCAGAACGTCAACCAAGGCCCCAAATAGCGGCCAAGGCCCCAAAAGAGCTTTGCCCAAGGCCTCAAAATGGCGGCCGAGGCCCCAAGAGGGCAGCTCCTGCCAAGCTCCAAAATGGCGGCCAAGGCCCCAGATGGTGACCGAGGGCGAAATGTTGGCCAAGGCCCCAGATGGAGGTGACCAAGGCCACGAGCGATGTCCCAGGCCCAACGTGGCGCCTCCCACCAAGGCCTCACCAGCACCGGCCCACGGCGCGGCCCTGACGTCCCCGAGGTGACGCCGCTGTCTCCTGCTGCCCGACGCGGTCATAGCTCGTCCCGCGCGGTGCTGTCAAGAGGGGACTGCAGCACGTCCGAGTTCTTGGCCTCGCGGCGCAGCTCCTGCTGCTCTTTCATCTTCTGGGACTTGGCGCGATCCCAGTCCGTCTTGATCTTCTCGTTGTCCCACACCACCGAGGTCTCCGTGTCGCTGATGTAGCCGTCGTCGCCGGTGTAGTGAGTGGGATAAACCAGCAGCGGCTCCACCGAAAAGGCCAGCAGGTTGCGGTTCTTGAAGTGCTTCATGTAGTCAGAGCTGCGCGCAGAAAAGAAGAAAGTGAGTGTGTGTGTGTGCGCCATGCGTTCCTTCGTAGAACCACAGAATGGGTTGGGTTGGAAGGGACCTTAAAGATCACAGAACCATAGAATGGGTTGGGTTGGAAGGGACCTTAAAGATCATGGAACCA
>NW_018364555.1:118616-123978 GCF_002078875.1 Numida meleagris | reverse complement strand
ATAGAATGGGTTGGGTTGGAAGGGACCTTAAAGATCACTGAATTATAGAATGGGTTGGGTTGGAAAGGACCTTAAAGATCACGGAACCATAGAATGGGTTGGGTTGGAAAGGACCTTAAAGATCATGGAACCATAGAATGGGTTAGGTTGGAAGGGACCTTAAAGATCACGGAACCATAAAACAATTCAAAGTGAGTTGGAAGGGTCCTTCAATGTCACAGAACCATAGGATAGCTTGGTTTGGAAAGGTCTTTAAAGATTATGGAACCATAGAATCGACTGGGTTGTGAAAAGGTCCTTCAAGATCACAGAACCACAAAATGGGCTGGGTTGTGGAAGGGTCCTTCGCGATTGCAGAACCATAGGATAACTTGGGTTGGAAGGGATCTTAAAGATCACAGACCCATCGAATGGCGAGTGTTTGGCTTGGAAGGGTCCTTGAAGATCACAGAACCATGGGATCACAGCACAACTGGGTTGGAAGGGACCCCCAAGCCCCCCAGCCCCACCCCTGCCATGGGCTGAGTGCCCCCCACCAGCTCAGGGGAAACCAGGCCCCAACCCCAGCCTCGGGCACCTCCAGGGAGACGGGGAACCCACTCTTCTCTATGCAGTTATTCCCCCCAAAACCTCCCAGCGCTCAGCTCAGGCTCACACGGGATGTTTGTTGAACATGACGGGAAGAAATTCGTCAACGGGCAACATTTTGGAGAGCGGCTCGGCTGCCAGCAGCTTGCGAGCTCCCTGCAGCGAAATGACGTAGGCCAGAGTCCAGTAGGAGTAATCCGCCTCCACCAGGTTCCGCACGTGCGGCACCGACTTCTCGGGCTGCTCCACTTGCATCCTCTTCCTCCCGATGTAACTGCAGGACATGCCCCAAGTGAGGAACCTGAGCTTCCCGCTGCCCTCACCTCCCCACCGCCGTATTTCTGGGAAGGCGTGCGCGAACCACGAGCTCGGGATTTCGGAACGTAACAAACACGAATGTCTGAACGCGACGAACCCGAATTTCTGACCGCAACCAACGCGCCGCTTTCGGCGACTTACATCAGGTCCCAGTTCAAACCCTCCTCTTCTAAATCATACATCAGGTTCATCAGGCGCCGCTTGAAGAAGATCTCAAAGCGCAGATCGTCCTCGAACACCACCGACTTCTCCAGCTCTCTCTCAACAATCTGGAGGTTTAGCAGAAAATGGATTTTTTTTTTTCTCAAGCTGGTTCAAAAAGCCACCAATACCCAACCCAACGCCCCTCCTCCTGCTTTCTCCCGCTGCCAATGGGCCGCAGGGACCCTCGCTCACCTCCTTCCAGATCCTGTAGTGGCTGAGGAAGCAGCCCAGCTCTCCCTTGGTGAGCGGCCGGCCGTGGTACGGATCCTTGTAGCCCGGCAGCATCTTAATCCCCAGAGCTTCCACCTCGCTGCTGTTCATGGCTCTGCAAAGCATCGCGACGACGCTCAGCGCCCGCCACGCGCCCGACGTTCACCCGAGCATCAGCTCCTTCGGACTCACTTGCCATCCACCGCCTCCACGACCTTGCAAGCGATCTCCTGCTCGTACAGCGTCCGCAGCATGCGCTCCCGGCGGTCGGCCCGGCGCTTCAAGTTGATCATGAACACCTGTGGCAGAAGACAGCGCGGAGGGAAGCTCCCGCTGGACGTGGGGAGGGCAGCACCGCCACCCAAGGGCGAGCGGTGCCCCGGTTCTCCGCAGCGCTCACCTCGTCGAAGCCCATCTTGTCGGGGACCTTGGGTGGGACGGAGAGGTACCGCGAGGGCTCTGCCGGAGGGTTCTTCACTGCAAACAGCAAAGAAACGGCTCACGTTGCTGCTCATTTCAAAGAAGAGCGACGACCGCGTCTCCAGCAGCAGCGGAGATCCCAAAACCGTTCCCCAAACTGTGCCTGGAAGAATTTGGCACAACACAACGCAGCCACCGCGTTCATCCAAGCAGGGATAAGCGCCGCTTTCACCGCTCATCAGTGAGTTACGGCACTGTGCTGTCATTTTTTCTCCCCAGATTCCTCCCCTTCCCCGCAGGGAGCATTTTTGGTCTCAGGGCTATTGGCAGAGAGGTTTGAACAGGAAACCCACGGGCTGGCGTGGAGCTCAGACGTACCCTGCTCCTACAAACGGGAACGCGGACGCGTGGAACGCTCAGCCCGCAGTCGGCCAAGGAAAACTGGAAATAAAGCATCTGAGCCTCGCAGTGACCCGACAGGGCTGGCCGCAGACCCACCCCACCTCTCCAGTGGAAAAGGAGCTTCTTTATGCGCTCCAAAAGGATGGGAGCGAGCGGCAGCGCCGGCTCTGCCTTCCCACAAAGAACCTTTGTGCTGCGGGGAGCGAACAAAGCTGCTCTGTGAGCCGGGAGGAGCGCGCTGAGCTCCGTGCTGGGAGCACAGCCTGGCTCGCACCGCGGCCACGGGGCAAGCAGAGCCCCAGGGAGGCAGCTGTGACCCAGAGAGGACAAGAAAAGGGGAAATGAGGTGATGCTGCCAATGCTGTTAAGCGGCACGAAGGAAACAGAGGATGAACCCCTCGGGCGTCCCGTGCCACGGCCACTCCGCTCCCTTTGCTCCTATCCCCGCTCGGGGCTGAGCTCTGGCCGTGCTGCGCTACCCGTGCTGCTGTCACCACCCCTCCCTCCACCTGGGGGGGCCGGGGGAGCCGCGGCCGTGCCCGCTACCCACCCATGATCTCCAGCAGGACGTGCACGAAGCTGTCCGTCTCATCCCGCAGCGTGCTGTGCGACCGCAGCGGCACCGGCAGGAAGCCGTACACCTCCTTGTTGCAGACGAACATCTGCACCTCTACCGCGAGCAAAAATAAAAATAAAAAACAAAAATAAGCGTCGCCATCGCTCCCCCCCCCCCCGCCTAAGAAACATCCCCACCCGCGGCGCGGGGCTCACCCGCCTCCTTGCAGGAGAAGGCGAAGACGATGATGTCGTCGAAGGGCCAGGTGTAGTCGGGGTGCGGCGGGTAGAAGGCGAGCTGCCGGGACGCCTCCTTCCGCAGATCCACCAGGAACGTGGAGTGCACCATGGGCACGGCGAAGCAGCCGCGCCGCTCCCGCTTGCGGATGGGCAGGTAGGCGGGCGTGCGCTTGTAGTACCCCTGTGAGATGAGGGGGGGGCTGTGATGGGGGCTGCCCCGAAGAGCAGAACCCCGGGAAGCTCCGGCGGCCGCTGGGGATGTGGCTGGAGCTGGAAGTCACGAGGACTTTGCGCCCTCGTTGCAAAGGAGCACAGCGATGGATGGCGGGGATTGAACGCCCCAAGGAGTGGGAAGAGCCAAGGGGGAGGGAACAGGGGGCACAGAACTGCCTGCTTGTGCCTGCAACATCGTGCTGCGGCAAAGAAACAACGCAGGGAGCAGAAGCGGCCAAGGGAGAAGGAACACAGGGAGCAGAACTGCCTGCTTGTAGCTGGGACGTTGTCCTGCAGCCAAGAAATAATGCAGGGAGCAGAAGCAGCCAAGGGAGAAGGAACATGAGGAGCATTATCGCCTCCTTGAAGCTGGGACGTCGTCCTGCAGCTGGAGGAGTGCAACCAGCCATGGAGGAGACACCCCGGGGAGCAAAAGAAGCTGAGGAAGAACTAAGAGGAGGCACAGAACCCTCTGCTTGAAGCTGGGACCTCATCTTGCAGCCAAGAAATAACACAAGGAGCAGAAGCAGGCAGGGGAGAAGGAACACAAGGAGCAGAACCGCCTGCTTGAAGCTGGGATGTCGGCCTGCAGCCAAGAAATAACGCAAGGAGAAGCAGCAGCAGGGGGGAGGAACACAGGGAGCAGAACCATCTGCTTGTAGTTGGGATGTTGTCCTGCAGCCAAGAAATAATGCAAGGAGCAGAAGCAGCCAGAGGAGAAGGAACACGAGGAGCAGAACTGCCAGCTTGTAGCTGGGACCTCATCCTACAGCCAAGAAATAACGCAAGGAGAAGCAGCAGCAGGGGGGAGGAACACAGGGAGCAGAACCATCTGCTTGTAGCTGGGATGTTGTCCTGCAGCCAAGAAATAATGCAGGGAGCGGAAGCCAAGGGAGAAGGAACATGAGGAGCAGAACTGCCTGCTTGAAGCTGGGACCTCGTCTTGCAGCCAAGAAATAACACAAGGAGCAGAAGCAGCCAGAGGGGAAAGAACACGAGGAGCAGAACCATCTGCTTGTAGCTGGGGCATCATCCTGCAGCTGGAGGAGTGCAACCAGCCACGGAGGAGACACCCTGGGGAGCAAAAGTAGCTGAGGAAGAACTAAGAGGAGGCACAGAACCCTCTGCTTGAAGCTGGGACCTCATCTTGCAGCCAAGAACTAATGCAGGGAGCAGAAGCAGCCAGAGGAGAAGGAACATGAGGAGCAGAACTGGCCAGGGGAGAAACACCACTGGGAGCAGGAAGAGCCAAGAGAGAAAGAGGAGGAGTGGATGTACCCGGGACAGCGTCCCATGGGAGAGAACACGAGGAGGGGAAGGAGATGAGGAAAACCAGCCCGAGGAGGGGAAGCAGACGAGGAAATCACCCCGAGGAGGGGAACCGGATGAGGAAGCAGTGGGACGAGAAGCAGAGCCCCGTACCTGGGCCGTCATCCCGCACCAGAAGTTGGAGTAGGCGGCGCGCGAGTCCAGCATGGGTGCCACCACCGTCTTGTTCTCCGCCATCAGCAGCCCCAGCGTGTCGGGGTTGGTCAGGACGTTGTCGGCGTCCACGAACTGCGGGGGGCACGGAGGGGGGACCCTGCAGCGCCGTCCCCCAAAGCTCGTCGAAGTGGGGAGGGGGAAGGAGGCGACGCCGGGTGCTCCCCCGCCCCCAAACCCACGGCCACGCGCTGGAAGGACACCCCAGGAACAAACCCCACTTCGGTCCCAGCGATGCAGGGAGCGGCTCAGCGCGTTTTGGAGGCAGCACCCACCCCATAGAAGTGTTGTCCCCCCCCCCCGCCAGCCCCTACCAGCAGGTAGTCGGCCCACATGTCCCGCGCTGACTGCAGGGCCGCCTGCCGCAGCTTCATCACGTGCTCGTAGCGGGAGCTGGACCAGTGCTTGGGGCCCTCCTCGTCGGGGTAGGAGCTATGGGGCGGGGGCACCGGAAGGCGGGGGGGGGGGGTGGTGAGGATGGTGCCCCCCAAATGCACCCTGTGGGGCTTCCCGAGTGGGAGGTGCTCCAAATGTGGGCACCCAAATTGGGGGGGCGGCTCAAAGAGGGGTTCTGCTAAGACCAAGAACCCAACGGGGACCCACCTCCAGCACCCAGAACTCGTTGGGGGGGGGAGCCTGACACAAAGAACTGACAGGGATCTCCCCCCAACACCTAGAACCCACGGAGACCTCCCTGCTGACACCAGGAACCCATGGGGCCCCCAAAGCT
>NW_018364555.1:104421-113686 GCF_002078875.1 Numida meleagris | reverse complement strand
TGACCAATGGTTGACCAAGAGTTGACCAATGGTTGACCAAGAGTTGAACAAAGATTGACCAGTGGTTGACCAAGAGTTGACCAATGGTTGACCAACAGTTGAACAACGATTGACCAGTGGTTGACCAAGAGTTGACCAAGGGTTGACCAACAGTTGAACAACGATTGACCAGTGGTTCACCCATAGTTGATCAATGGTTGACCAAAAGTTAACCAATGCTCGACCAGTGGTTGACCATCTCCCCCCTCTTTATGCCATCAGGTAATGAAAAAACCATCTTTTGTATCCCACTTAACCCGGTTGCCCCAAATAGCTTGTAGGCGGCTCTAAATATCCTCTTGTGGCACTGGCCTATACTCTGTCATAAGCAAGTTGACGTGCACGGTGTTGCTGACCAGACCGCTGACGAATTGCTGCAGGAATCTGAGGAGGAGTGGCAAGAATAAGGAACCTAAGCAAAGCAGAAGAAAAAGTCCAACAGTCACGGACAAGAGTCTGGACAGCCAGGCAGAAGGGTTCTTGAGGCAGTTCATTCATCCTGCCCCCCACCAGTCTCGGTTGATGCGATCTACAAGGGTGCTGTCCAGCAGCTTCTGCACCGTTGCTCGCTGTATGGAAGTGGTGACATTCTTCTCCCAGTCGAGACAGCAGAAACCTGGCACTCCACCTTGCCATCAGGACGAATGAGAACCGTCCCAACGGGAAGGCGCTCCGTTAACGGATGGTCTGTGGCTCGCCGCTCTAGGTGATTCAAGCCGTACAATGCGCGTAGCAGCAAAGCGTGAGGGCACAGCTCTGCTCCGGCTAACCTTCCCCCCTCAACCTGCGTGGATAACAACCCGTGTGGATTAACTCCTGCCTCGAAAGGAGGTGCTGAATGACAGCCAGGGCACGCCTGAACAATTTCCCACGCTGTCAATAGGGGAATATGGAACACTCTGCGCAGAGCGATAGCAGATTGGGGGAACTGCCGGTGTGACGGCTCCGCAGCTACCCGAAGGTCGGAGGTGGTGAAACAGCAGGCTGCATCTGCCTGCACGTTTCCTTCGGTAGTGAAACCTGGAGCCTGTGTGTGACTATTCACATGCATAAAGAATACAGGGTGTGTACGCCATGATAAAGTGTTATATCGCATCACGGCCGTCTCTGTCCGGGGTTCCGTGCAGGAACGACACAGTATCACGGAGCGAAAGCAATATTGAGTATCGGTTACAATGTTGACGGGCTGCTGGGCAAATAGGTCAAGAGTAAGACAGACAGCCAAGAGCTCCAGTTGTTGTGCTGAGCGTGTTTCGTCTTCTCTAACTTCAGAATGCCACACGCCTTGGTGCAACCAGGCCACTGCATAGCGCTGTGTTTTTCCAGCGGCGTCGGTAAAGGCCGCAGTGCCTTGTAGTGGACTCTCAGCTAAAGGAAGCACAGGTAAGATAGTAACTAACTGCAACAGATCTGTGTATTGAGTGCGAGGGGAATTGGTCATTACACCTGGATAATCTACCAGGGCTGTTTGTGCAGCCAGAGAGTTCTTCTGCAACTGCGTGAGCGACGTTGGGTCAAGCTCAACAGCGATTGCTTGGGGCTCTGCCCCTGCAATGGCAAGCACCTTGTCACGCGCCCATTGGATGGCCTGGCCCAACAGAACACCCCACTGAGGTGATGCCACACGGGGAGTTGCGACGTATCCGAATAACAAGGCCCGAGTCCTTGTTCAAGAAACTTCTGTGACTCCTCAGTTGACCAAGAGTTTACCAATGGTTGACCAATAGTTGAACAAAGATTGACGAGTGGTTCACCCATAGTTGATCAATGGTTGACCAAAAGTTAAGCGATGCTCGACCAGTGGTAGACCAGTGTTTGATCAATGGTTGACCAGTGGTTGACCAATGGTTGACCAGTATTTGATCAATGGTCAACCAACAGATGAACAATGATTGACCGATGGTTGACCAATAGTTGATCGGTTGTTGACCAAAAATTGAACGATTAACCAGTGGTTAACCAAAAGTTGAGCAGCAGTTGACCAATAGTTTATCATCAGTTGACCAATGGCTGACCGATAGTTGACCAACAACTGACCAGTGGTTGAGCAACAGCTGACCAGTAGGTGACCAGTGGTTGACCATGAGCCAGCACGTGCCGTCATGGCCAAGAAGGAGCCCTGGGGCGCATTCCATGACCATGGCCAGAACGGTGATGGACAGAGAAAGCAATGGGCCGTAGCGATGGCACACGGCAGCACTGTGTCTGCATGACTCCCTCCTGTCCCCTGGAGGGACGCTGCTCTCTGAGGCGCTCATGGGGAGCAGGAGATGTCAATGGGATGAGGTTCAACAAGACCAAGTGCCGGCTCCTGCACTTTGGCCATAACAACCCCAGGCAACGCTACAGGCTTGGGGCAGAGTGGCTGGAAGATTGTGGAGGAAACAGACCTGGGGGTGTTGGTCGATGTTCGGCTGAGCATGAGCCAGCAGTGTGCCCAGGTGGCCAAGAAGGCCAATGGCATCCTGGCTTGGATCAGAAATAGCGTTGCCAGTAGGAGTAGGGAAGTCATTCTCCCTCTGTATTCAGCCCTGGTGAGGCCGCACCTCGAGTGCTGTGTCCAGTTTTGGGCCCCTCACTGCAAGAAAGACATTGAGGCCCTGGAGCATGTTCAGAGGAGGGCACGGAGCTGTGAGGGATCTGGAGCACAGGGCTTATGAGGAGCGGCTGAGGGAGCTGGGGTTGTTCAGTCTGGAGAAGATTAAGCTCAGGGGAGACCTCATCGCTCTCTGTAACTACCTGAAGGGAGGTTGTAGTGAGCTGGGGGTCAGCCTCTTCTCTCATGTTAAGTAGTGATAGGACAAGAGGGAATGGCATCAAGTTGTGCCACGGGAGATTCAGGTTGGATGTTACAAAATACTACTTTTCTGAAAGAGTGGTCAGGCGCTGGAATGGGCTGCCAGGGAGTTGGTAGAGTCACCAACCCTAAAGGTGCTCAAGGACCGTTCAGACATTGTGTTGAGGGACATGGTTTAGTGGGGTTATTGGTGATAGGTGGATGGTTGGACTGGATGATCTTGTAGGTCTTTTCCAACCTAGCTCATTATATGATTCTATGTCACAGGGCAGCGCTGCGCAGGATGGGAGCCAGCAGGCAGCTCTTGGGACAGCGTCCTCTCACTCTTCTCTGCCTTTCACTTTCACTTCCACTCTGACTCACCCACATTTCCCGGAATGGGAGGAGAAGATGTTGAGGCTGCAGAGTACAAGTAGCCCCACAGCCCGGTGCTCAGAGCCCTGCTGTGGTGAGTGGCCGGGGCTGAGTGTGGGGGGGGGCTGGGGAGGGAGGGCAGAAGGGAGCCTTGCCCGGGTGGTTGGGGGGGCACATCCGTGTTGGATGGGATGGGGAAGAAAAGCCTCACCCGAGAAAACCCTTGGGATCATGGTGGGGAAGGGATGGGGTGCAGTGGGGGGATGCTGGGGCTGTAGGCACCCAGTGGAGGCGGGGGGGAGGGTTGTACCTCTTTGCACAGCACCAAAGCCGCCTCTTCTTTCCTGCTGTGCTGCCGCTGGCTGAGAAGCTGGAGGGACACGGAGCCGGGAGGGCAGAGCCGCGTTCCACACACTCGGAGCCCACCAGAGCCAGGTGAGGTGGGAGCAGAGCTCTGCTACCGATCGCTGCGTGTTCAGGCACCGGGTGATGCTCGACAAAGCAGGCGCAGCCCCGAGCAGAAGTGCGGCTCTTTGCATGTGGCCGCCCACCCCCTTCCCCCCTCCCCTCCTCTCCCCACACCGCTCCATCCTCCACACACCCCACCCCACCCCACCCCGAGTTCCCCCCATCCCGTCCCGCCGGGTGCTGGGGTTGGGCAGAGGGGTCCAGGCCGGGCTCTGGGCAGCAGCCAATTCTCGGGGTGAGGTCCTCTCCCCACTCTGCCTTTGCTTTCGCTCTGCCTCACCTGCTGCTCCGTGAACAGGATGAGAACGGGTTGAGGCCGCAGGGTACGGGCAGCCCCACAGCCCGGTGCCACAGAGCCCTGCTAGCTCGGGGGGGACGGGGCTGCAGGTGGGAAGGGGCCAATGTCACAGTTGCCTCGGGATTGTGCAGCTGGGAAGGAGGAAATAGGGAAGGAAGGAACGCTTGTCTTGGAGAAAGGAAGCGGGGTGAATGGGAGCATCGCTGCTGGCTGCCGGTGCCCCGTCACGAGGTCTCGCTGTGCCCATGCAGGCCAGGCGTGCCGTGAGCCATGGCATCTGCAGCGTCGGTGCTGGAGTTGGCGGAGCCCGTCTGCTTCGTTGAGAACCAAGCAGGGCAGGGGCTGGCGGTGCGGCAGGACGCCCTGCAGGTGCTGGCCAACATCACACAGCCCGTGGTGGTGGTGGCCATCACCGGGCTGTACCGCAGCGGCAAGTCCTACCTGCTGAACCGGCTGGCCGGGCGGAGGACGGGTGAGGGAAGGGGTGGGATGGGCACCGCTGACCCCGCGTGCCCCCGGTGCCGGGATTCTCCCCCTCTGCGTTTCACGCTGCCGACTCCTGCGTCCCCCACGCAGGTTTCTCCCTGGGCTCCAATGTGCAGGGTCACACCAAAGGAATCTGGATGTGGTGCCTGCCTCACCCCCGCCAGCCCGGACACACGCTGGTGCTGCTGGACACGGAAGGGCTGGGTGACATGGAGAAGGTCGGGGAGAAGCAGCGCCTTCCCTCTGAGCATCCCCAGTGCACGGGGAGCTGTGGGGAGAGCCGCGTGCACCGCCTCCGCCATAGCAAGGCAGCGGGGGTCGGGTGGTTGGGGGTCCCCAGATCTGAGCTGTTGGCCACTGGTGCTCGGAGCGCGGGGCTTCGCTCCCCCCGCGCACCGCGCTGCTGCAGTGGAACCTGGGATGGCCATTGCAGGGGGACACCAAGAACGACGCGTGGATCTTCGTGCTGGCCGTGCTGCTCTCCAGCACCCTGATCTACAACAGCAGGGGCACCATCGACCAGCAGGCCCTGGAGAACCTGCAGTATCCTTGGCAGCCGTGGGGATTCCCCACTGTGTTCCCTCTGGGCTGTGGGCTTTGCACCATGGAGCTCCCCCGAGAGCTGCCTGGTTGTGGGGCATCCACATCCCCGTGGTGCCCAGGGGCTGCCCAGGGGTCTCGTGTCGCGGGCAGAGCCGAGCTCCCAGTTTCCTTAGCCAGCCCCCCAGCTACGTGCTGACGTTGGCAGAGCGCATCAAGTTGAGCAAGAGCCCCGGGGAGAGCGGAGCCCAACTGCCCGCAGCCGCCGAGTTGGCCCAGTTCTTGCCAACCTTTGTGTGGGCCGTGCGGGACTTCACGCTGCAGCTGGAGGCGGATGGGAAGGAGCTCTCCGAGGACGAATACTTGGAGCAGGCGCTGAAGCTGAGGGGCGGTAGGGCAGCGGAGCTGTGCCGGGCACGTCCGGCACCGGCGCTGGGAGGCAGCGAGAGACCCGAGCTCCGGGTGCTGTGTCCCGCAGGCAGCAGCGCGGAGGCCGAGAGCTACGACCGCCTGCGGGAATGCATCCGCCAGTTCTTCCCCGAGCACAGGTGCTTCGTTTTCAAACAGCCTTGTTTACCTTGGCCCATCGATCCGGTCTATCCAGGTCCCTCTGCAGAGCCTTTCTACCATCTGACAGATCAACACTCCCTCCCAACCTGCTGTTGTCTGCAAACTTACTGAGGGTGCACTCAATCCGCTCATCAAGATCAGCTTCATCGCAGAGGCTTTTGGCCAACCTTTCGCTGTTTTTCCCCGGTTTGGCAAACTTCCATTGCTTGTTATGCCACAATGAGCAACCTTCTATCTTGATGCACTCTAATCCAAAACAATACATGAGAAATCTGAGGAAGAATTCCTTGCACGTGGTGGGTACAAAGATAAAAGCAGTCTGTTGTGACTCCAGTGCATCTTGTGAAGCAGAACTATTGAGAAAAACAAGGCTGTTCACACCTCAAGTGATGCTGAAATGGAAAGTTTTAGAACCAGCACTCACTGATTCCTTTTGCAGTTAACATTGTCCCAGTGGGCATCTCGGACACCTGCGCAGCTTCAGCCTCAAGCTGAGGACACGAAATGAAACGTACAGATAATATCAACAGGCAGAACATGGCCAACAGGAGCCAGCATGTATGCTGCAGTGTCTGTGGGCAAAAGCTGTCCTGCCCCTCCTGCTGTGCTGCCCGTGTGCATAAGCACTAAGGCACTCTACCCAGTGCTGCCCAAAGTCTGTGGCACAATATCTGACCGTGGAAGCTGGAAACTTCAAGTTAAAACAACATGAGCTTCTGCTCCAAACACAAATAGACATTCTAAAATGTTTACAAGCAATTCAGTGCAATGCTATCGCTGTCATTGTCACTGTCACTAACACTATCGCAATCACAATGCTACTACCGTGCCATTAATATAATCACTGCCATTGTTCTTGACACAGCGTGCAGCTGCAACCAGCAACAGCGATGGGCACAGCCCGCACAGCTCCTTGCCTGGGCATCTCCTGTGACAAAACAAAACCCTTGCTGACCTAATCGGCGCCGCGGTGTGCAAGATGCCTGCTGCTGCAGTTCTCTGTCCCACCTGTAAATGTCGGTAGACGCAACTAGAGCCAGCAAATATATGTGTACAGAACAGATCTGAAAATAGCCTGGTCTTTAGGGACTGAAGCAATTAGTGCTCCAAATAAGTCATTAAGAAGTTCTTCATACCTGCTATGAGCAAGGACACCCCAATATTTTCAGTAGCCTAGTTGTGCTTATGTATGCATATGCTTTTCTTGCCTTATTCTGGGTATTACTGGTGTGTGTTTTGGGTGTGGATTTTTTTTTTTGGTGGTGGGTTTTTGTTTGTTTATTTTGGTTTGTGTGTGTGTGTTGCTTTTTTTCTTTCCCACATGAATCCACCTCTGGATCTGCCTTCATGCTGTCGTAGACTGTTTTTTTAGCAATAGGGATCAGTACATGAGTTTAAGGACCAAGATATTTGTTTAGCAAAAGGAATCAGTGAGTGCTAGTTCTAAAACTTTCCATTTCAACGTCACTTGAGGTGTGAACAGCCTTGTTTTTCTCAATAGTTCTGCTTCTCAGGACACACTGGAGTCACAACAGACTGCTTTTATCTTTGCACCCACCTCGTGCAAGGACTTCTTCCTCAGATTTCTCATGTATTGTTTTGGATTAGAGGGCACCAAGATAGAAGGTTGCTCGTTGTGGCATAACAAGCCATGGAAGTTTGCCAAACTGGGGAAGAACAGCGAAAGGTTGGCCAAAAGCCTCTGCGATGAAGCTGATGATGGAAAAATGGGGATTAAGTAAATGATCGTACGGCCACCGTAAATGCAACTGCGCGTGCCCAGAAGGACATGAGCATACATGAAGGAGTTCTTGGAAAAGAATGAATATGGATGCCAATGCACTGCATATGTATGTCTTAACTGTTCAAATGTGGAACCTGAACTCTGAGAGGGTGCGCTTGCTGGTCAAGTCACCCAGTATGTGTTGTGAGGAATAAAGAAATGCCACCTTCTAACACCACGCTGGAGTTAGTTTTCTTCCCAAGTTTCGGATGACAATAACCTTTGGATGAAGGGCCAAGCCACTCAGGAGGACTACAAAGATGCCGTGAGGTTACGCAGGGAGGAAGTTAGAAGGATCAAAGCCCATCTACAATAAAAAGCTCTTCTATGAGTCCATCAGCAACAAAAAGACTAAGGAGAATCTCCCCCCTTTTTTGGATGTGGGGGGAAAGAGTGACAAAGGAAGAGGGAAAGGTCGAGTTGCTTGGTGCCTTCTTTGCCTCAGTCTGTAGTAGTATGACCAATTTGTCCCTTGGTGCCCAGCCCCCTGAGCTGGAGGACGAATGGGGAGCAGAATGAAGCCCTCAAAATCTGAGAAGAAATGGTTAGCAACCTGCTCCACCAGTTAGATGCACACAAGTCTCGGATCTCTAGCTGAGATTCACCCAGCGGTAGTGGGGGAGATGGTGGAAGTGCTCACCAAGCCACTTTCCACCGTTTATCAGCAGTCCTGGCAAACAGGGGAGGTCCCTGTTGACTAACAAATGTGATGTCCATCGACAAGAAGGGTCAGATGGAGGACCCAGAGAACTATAGGCCTTTCAGACGGACCTTGGTGCCAGGAATGTTACAGAGCAGATCATCCTGAGTGTTGTAACGCAACACATAGGGGACAACCAAGTGATTGGGACCAGTCAACATGAGATTATGAAAGGCAGGTCCTGCTTTATTGACCTGATCTCTGACTATGACAAGGTGATCAACTTGGCGGGTGAGGGGAAAGCTGCGGATGTTGGCTACTAGACATTAATAAAGCTTTTGACACTGTTCCCCACAGTGTTCTGGAGAAACTGGCTGCCCATGGCTTGGATGTCTGAATGCTCCTCTCGTGGAAAACTGGGTGGGTGGCTGTGATAAAAGACTTGTGGTGAATGGAGTTTAGCCCAGCTGGAGTCCAGTCAGAACTGGTATTCCCCAGGGCTCTGTACGGGGACCAGTTCTCTTTACTGTCTTCATCAGTGTTCCCCAGGGGTTGGTTTTTGGGCCTGTCCTGTTTAATATCTTTATTGATGACCTGGATGGGGGGACTGAGTGTGCTCTCAGTAAGTTTGCAGATGGAACCAAGCTGTGAGGAAACGCTGATCTGCCTGGGGGGAGGAAGGCCCTACAGAGGGATCTGAACAGGCTGAATCGCTGGGCTGAGACCAGTGGGATGAGGTTCAACAAGACCAAGTGCCGGGTCCTGCACTTGGACCACAACAACCCCAGGCAACACTACAGGCTTGGGGCAGAGTGGATGGAAGACTGCGTGGAAGGAAAGAACTGGGGGTTTTGGTTGACACTCAGCTGAACGTGAGCCAGCAGTGTGCCCAGGTGGCCAAGAAGGCCAATGGCATTCTGGCTTGTATCAGAAATTGCGTAGCCAACAGGACTAGGGAAAAAATCATTGCCCTGGTGAGGCCGCACCTCGAGTATTGTGCTCAGTTTTGGGCCCCTCACTAGAAGAAAGACATTGTGGCCCTGGCGTGTGTTCAGAGAATGGCAAGAAAGCTGGTGAGGGGTCTGGAGCACAAGTCTTATGAGCAGCGGCTGAGGAAACTGGGATTGTTTAGTCTGGAGAAGGGGTGGCTCAGGGTAGACCTTATTTCTCTCTCCAGCTACATGAAGGGAGGTTGTGGCCAGGTGGAGGTTGGCCTCTTCTCCCATGTAATTAGTGATAGGACTAGAGAGAATGGCCTCAAGTTGTTCCAGGGGAGGTTCAGGTTGGATA
>NW_018364555.1:86885-103811 GCF_002078875.1 Numida meleagris | reverse complement strand
CTACAAGAAGGGCACTGAGGTACTGGAGTGTGTTCAGAGAAGGGCAGTGAAGCTGGGGAAGGGTCTAGAGAGCAAGCTACCCCAGGTAAAAGCTCTTTGGGTCATTACAGTTGGCCTGTGCACTCATTGCCAACGTGACCTATGGCTGAGAATGGAACTTACATTTCTTCCACATATATAATATTAAGAATGTGCATCTGTTATCACTGAGGTCTGAGTTTTTACAGGAAAATCCTTAGCTTAACCTTCCTACCAAGACAGGAATCACAGAAAAGGCCACTCAAAACATACATGACATTTGCTTTTTAGTAAGGAGTCATGTGCAAACAACACATCAATGATTCAGCAGCAGGTGACACATAGAGCAGGAGTGGAAAGCTTCCCTGTCACCACACTTGCTGTAGAGCGTTTTCCAGTATTCCTTCTACGGCACAGGCATCAGCATGTTTGACATCCCACAAATGTGGGAGCTGAGAAATGTGGCACGAACTGTGGCTGGATGTGCTTGTTGGCACTGCAGCTGGATTCTCGGCATGTCAGTGGGAAACACCTGGACTGGTGAACTTACACAAAGGCACAGGAGCTTTCCCTCCAGTCAGACTCCCACAGAGGATGTGCTTGTGTTCTTTTCCACAGGAGCGATATGGTCAGTAAGAGGAACGGGTCCTATAAGCTGCTTTAGCAAAGAAGGCTGTGCATCTGTAAGCATGCCTCCGGTATCATTTGCTGGCATTCATATTGCAAGAGAAACCTTCAACACCGGTGTCTAAGTCCGAAGTTTGAATCCAAGCTTCCTCTGTGCTCAGTGGAGGAAAATGTGACCAATGGAGCTTCCCTCCTCCTGCGGTGGTGACCCAAGCTGTACCACTGCTGGCTTCCTGGAGGTGCACACCTCTTCCTTTTTCCTGTGAAGACAAAGCTCAGAGCAGGGGTTTCTATTGCAGCGTCTAATTTCTGGATGATGAAAGCAAGAGGAGAGAAGTCCTAACCAGCAGTGCCTACCCTGTTGCTCGGGCTCCAGGGGAGAGATGCCCTCGTTTTGTTAAAGTGGTTCTCACCTGGCTGACCACTCTTCCCAGGGCACCTTGGATTTCTTTGTTCCTCAGACTGTAAATGATGGGATTGAGCAGGGGAGTGAGGATCCCGTACAGCATGGAAACTATCCTGTCCTGATGAGGTGAGTAGGTGGAGGAAGGCCGTACGTACGTGCAGATGGTGGTCCCATAGAAAAGGCTTACCACTGTCAAGTGAGCACTGCAAGTGGAGAAAGCTTTGTGCCTGCCCTCAGCGGAGTTCATGCACAGGACAGCAAAGAGGATGTGGATATACGAGATCAGAGTGACCACGAAGGCGCTGCTTCCAAGGACCCCAGCAACTGTGAGAGTCACCAGTTCCCTGCTGACAGTGGGCGAGCAGGAGAGTGCCAGAACAGGGGGTATGTCACAGTAATATTGGTCAACGTTGTTAGAGTCACAAAAAAAAAGTGTAAAAATCAGAGAGGTGTGTAACAGAGAATTAAAAAATCCGACTGCCCAAGTGCCAATGGCGAGGTGAGCACACAGTTTCATACTCACAATATTCACGTACTGCAGTGGGTGGCATATGGCAACGTAACGGTCGTATGCCATCACAGCCAAGAGAAGAATCTCTGTGCCTACAATGTCAATGAGGAAGAACAGCTGGAGCATGCAACCAGTGAACGAAATCACCTTGTTCCCCAACAACAAGGCCTGCAACATCTTTGGCACAGTGATGGTGGGACACAGCATATCCAGTAAGGATAAGTTGCCGAGGAAGAAGTACATGGGGTTGTGCAGGTGAGTGTCTGTCCTAATGGCAATGAGGATTGTGATGTTGCCCGCCATGGTGGCCAAATAGATGCCCAGGAACAGCACAAAGAGAAGAAAACGCACCTCTGGAGCATCAGAAAGGCCTACGAGAATAAACTCAGATACTGTTGACATGTTGACCCTCTGCATCTTATCTTTCCTTGTGGAAATGATTTCACGGGTGCACCTGGAGAAAAAAAAGTAACAGTCAAAATTTAATTTTCCTTCTAAACAAGGCGATAGTTTGGTCTGGTTTGCAGTTTAAAAACAATTCCAGGTTTGCATCACCTAATGGAAAAGTAACATAATAATAATATTAAGCTTAAGAGTGATGAATCAAAAAGTTTAACTCTTCTCAGAATGCAGAGCTGAAAAGCTGAAGACAAAGACACCTCTGCTCTGAGGCAGCCTGCTTGGTTGGACACGGCCACAAGCAGCACAGCTGGGCTTTGAAAGCAGCTGTGCTCTGAGCAGAGGAGATGGAACAGAGATCGTTTAAGCACAAATTCTATGGCTCTACTGTCACTGAAGCAGTCTGGATCATTAGCTGAAGCAAAAGACCTGATTTTTTAAGAGAGCCAGTCAGCAGAAGGGCAGTATAGCCAGGATAACTTTTTTCAGCTTTATTCAGTCGGATACAAGGGGATATAATTCAGAATGTGATTAAAGACCTCCCTCTTTTCTACAGACTTTCCCCCCTAGGTTTTCATAACAATATTAGCGCTTTTAGGATCTAGCTGGACGTTGTATTTCTCTCTTCCAACTCAAAGACATCTAGGAAGACCCGGCACATACTGTGACGTTAAACGTAACTTGTAATAAGTTATGCAGCCATGCCAGGGTGAGATTAAGCGCAGTATGAGCACCTCCTTCCTTGCAGACAAAATTCCTTGAAATGCCATAAGAAATGTTTTAGAAGGAATAAAAAGCACATGGTGTTTTAAATCACGGCATCACTTGGGAAGATGGGAAATTATTCAGGAGGAATACAGCAGAAACCACACAGAAATACTCACTGCGACGAGGAGTTGGTTACTGGTGATACACCACGGTCTGCACCTCCAGGAAACGTGACTGTCCTTCTCCTTTCTGACTAGAAGATCTATGTGACAGAAAAACGATCCCACGGGAGATTTAAGAACACCAATTTATTAAGGAGGAGATGGGTCTGGGTTTAGAGGAAAAAGAATTTTTGCACATAGAATCACAGATGGGTTTGTGTTGGAAGAGACCTTGAAAGACACGTGAGCGCCGGCCAAAACGCCAGCCCAGATGCATGAATAAATATCTCTTCGTCAACAAGGCATCATAATTATGTGCTGAGGATGTATCTAGGGAGGAGTGCCTCTGAGGTTTTCTTGGACGCTCACATGAGACACTGTAAGAGTGTAGTCAAAGAGTCTAAGGGAGATAGCAATGTGATAAAACAACTTCCTCGCCCCAAATCTTTGGATTCCTGTGACTTTTGTGTTGTAGAACCTTCCTAGGGAGCTGCAGTTCAGTACTCAAGTCTACCCACAGGAAAAGGAAAGAGAAGGCATCGTTCTCCCTGGGTCCTACCAGCACACCTCAGGGCCATTCCAGATCGTGGAAGTTTTGCACATCACAGGAGTCCAGAGTCCTGATTTCTTTAAGCCATACTACCATACCTTTACATAGACTTTATCACCGTTTTCCAACGACCTTTTCTTGATCTGGTGCCTATACGTAATGGAGTCAAAATAACTTTGGCAACAGCTCCTCTGCAGAGCTAGGTTTACAAACCACAGGCCTGTCCTGCCGTGGTCGTGCAGACCTCTGGAATACGCCCTCCTGGTCCAGTCCTTCCGCTGTGTACGGCCGCCAGCCCGATGACCCCAGAGGTTGGAGGCACATACAGCAGAGATCTATTTCATCCACACCTACAGGGAAAGCTTCAAGTGCTTTTGTAACATTTTCTTTTCAAAGTGTGGAATGTTGTTTGTGGGGTTTTTTTTGTTTTTTTGATGTATTTATGTAATGTTTTTGGAGCGATTCCACTGAAGATATTCTTTGTAATTGAATTGAATGGCTGATTTATTCATAGAATCATAGAACCACCAAGGTTGGAACAGACCTGCAAGATCACCCAGGCCACCCATCCGCCTGCCACCAATTGGACCTGCGGTTCAGGCTTCTCTGTGCTGAGGGGCTTTCCTTGCATTTCTTTAATGATGATCATGGTATTCTCGGCTGGTCAGAGTAACTCCAGAAAATCTGAGGAGTTACAAGTGCTTGTGGGTGATGTAATAGTTTTGTTTGGCTCCGGTAGTCCTTTCAGTTGATGAAAACACCTTAGAACTGATAATAAGGGGAAGTAAAAGAGGGGAGATTTAGGTTGGGTATAAGGAAGAATTTCTTTAAGGCAGGGTGGCAGTGGAGGGCGATGACACATCCATGGGCCACGGCTCCAAAGAACTTTGCTGTGCCATGGGGAAAGCGGTGATGGGTTGGGACTGACCTCAGGTTGGGCCTCCGCTCTGTGCGGGGGCTGTTTGCTTCCTGGCATGTCAAATCTCAGGGCTGATGTTAACAGCCCAGTGCTGATAATCCAACTTGAGTAGAACGCAATTGCTGAAGTACGTTAGCAAGTGTATTGGCCTGTAGCCCAATAGGACTTCAGTTGTTTAGCATTCAAAGTGAACTACAAATGAAAGCTTACAAAGACATCATGTAGTATAACACTTACACAGAACTTGCTTGACGGGACTTGCTCAGCACCAGTGGCTAAATCTGCTGACGCCTTAGGCCGCAAGCTATGGACTCCCACCAAGTCAATGAAAGGAAGACCCCATTAGCTGCTTTCAGCCAGAGGATGAGGAAGCTTCATCCACCAGTAGAAGCAGTGGTTGCTTGCCATGTTGTTAGCACAAGTCTGCAAATGTCTAGGCCTGCAAATAAGATCCCACTAACTCCCAAGATCATAATGAACTATACACGCCTCTCCTATCTACCATATGCAAACACAGGCTTTAAACTCTTGTGAATGTCATCAATAAGCAAATGTTTACTCAGCTGTGCGTGTGTCATGCAATTATTTTAATCAGTTTTATTAACCACATGCTTACCAAGGCCTAGTGAATTGGACATCAGCGTGTTATAAGACATGACCTACTTGCCTCTGCATGTACTGGATGCTGAAATATTCTGTACATGTGCAGGAATTGCAGTAACCCTGAAATATTGCTCAGAAAAAAAGATGAGGCCTTGAGTCCAGATGCCTGTACATCACAGATTGCCTGTAGGGAAGGCATTATTTGGCCTCAAGTAAAATTCAAATTTCCCAAGTAATTTTCCTCACCTCCTAACGCATCAAAGCAATCTGGAGATATGTGGGTGGTGGATCTCCCTCAAATGACGCTATCCCATAGACCCAAGCTGCTGCTTATCTGTAGTATCTTCATATATATGTAATATCTTCACCAAGAATCATTTCTGAGATTAGGAGAGATGAGAGCTGTTTGAAACCAGCCCTCTCCAAGCAGCATCAGAACCAGCCCTCAACAGCAACGTGCAGCTAGCTCTGCTTGACCCATCGTTTACAAATGAAATTGGTTAGACAAGAGTGCCTTCACTTTTCTTGGGATCTAAGTAAAGCACTGTAGAGATCTTTCCAGTTCTCAAAGGCCATTTTTCCTTTGGGGCATTCTCTTGCTGTCCCCTAGATTAGAGCTGTAATCAAGCCTGGCTGTCTAATTGGAGAGCTGCTAATTTCAAGGAGAGAAACCTTGAGACTCTAACGATGCACAGTGGAGCCAATTTAAACACACTTAAACTCACTCGCCGAGTTGCATCACCGCCATTTGTCAGGCATCAACTTTTTAACCACGTCTACCAGGACCTCATTAAAATCATCTCGAGTAATCTCCCGGAGGGACAAACAGATGTTATTAAATAGTTTGCCTTGAGATACAGGTGATCAAAAGCTAAATGGAATTTGTGTTTGACTTTGGAGTAATCATTTCTAGTTTCTGTTGTGATTTGTGTTGTTTCCTCGCGGCAAAGAGGGCATAGCAGATAATTCCCCTAGAGGAAACGTAGGGCTTTAAAAAAAAAAAAAAAGTAGAAAATGACAGTTGGGTACATTATCATCCAACAAAAAATCTTTGTCATTTGCTAGCAGGTATTGGCCCCGTTTTGCAGTCCCTCCCTTCTGGCTCCAAGCAGAAACAGCTGTACATGGGACATACCTTAACACCCAGGGAACAAAAATGGCAATTGAGGAATTCTGTTTTGAACTCAGATGTCCATCACTAACACAGTCTGTGGTTTATATTAATTAAAAAAAACAACTTTCACAGTAAAGGTTTTGAAATGTGGCAGTGTCTATCCCTGGCCCCACTGCTTCCACAGACAAACAAATAGATCTGTTCTAGTTTTGAAATCCATGGGGTTTGCTCCACAGTCTCATGACATAAAGCCTAAGGGAGTGACAAGACCAAGACTTTCAATTTTCTTGATGGTCTCAGAAGGTCGAACTAAAATAGAAACTGAAACCACCGCTGACAAGAAAAGTCACTCCACGTGGACACACTTCTCAGAAATCCCCCAGCTTACCAGCCGCAGGGTCTCCCACCATGGCCAGCGTGTTCATCTGCACGCTTTGGTCTCCTTCCTGCAACATCTCCTGGGATGTCAGAGCAGACAAGTTGCCGTAAGCAGCAGATCAACAACGGCAGCAAATGGAATCATAGAGTGGCTTAGGTTGGAGGGAGCCTTAAAAGTCATCCGAGTTCTAACCCAAATTGAGGTTACCAACCGCTAGACCAGGCTGCCCAGGACCCCATCCAACTGTGCCTTGAGTGACTCCAACACAACCATGACTCCAACACAGGAGGGTCCTGCAGTGGGTGGCAGAGGGACGTGGTTTCTGCAGGAGAGGGGAGGGGAAGGAAGATCCCCCTCCCCAGACCGGCAGTTGTGCCCTGGTTCTTCCATCTCCTCGGTATGAACGCTGTCTCAGCTCCTCAGGGTTTTCTCTTAACGTGAGATATAGAATCACAAAATCGCTAAGTCTTTGAGATTGGAAGGGACTTTTTGAGATCACCCAGTCCATTGCCCCTGCTCAAACAGTGTCAGCCAGAGCTGACTCCCCAGGAGCAACAGGTCCAAAGAACAGAGCTGGTGAGGAGTTTGGAGCACAGGTCTTATGGGGAGCAGCTGAGGGAACAGGGGTGGGTCAGTCTGGAGAAGAGGAGGCTCAGGGGAGACTTTATCGCCCTCTACAACTACCTGAGGGGAGGTTGTGGTGAGGTGGGGGTCAGCCTCTTCTTCTAGGTAACAGAAGAGAATGAGAGGGAATGACCAAGGGAAGTTCAGGTTGGATGTTAGGAAAAATTTCTCCGAAAGAGCGGTCAGGCAGTGGAACAGGCTGCCCAGGGAGGTGGTGGAGCCACCATCCCTGGAGGTGTCCAAGAAACGTGGAGATGTGACACTGAGGGACATGCTTCAGAGGACACGGTGGGGGTGGGTTGATGGTTGGACTAGATGATCTTAGAGGTCTTTTCCAATCTTAACCATTCTGTGATTCTCTTCTGTGTTTCTATGCTCACGCCCAGGTTTTACTTATCCTCACGATCATTCAAAGGATATACAGCTCTTAGTGCAGCTCATAACCCAGACATTGCCCCTTAAGCATCCCAGAGTTCCATCAAGGCTCCCAGATCCTAATTTCCTCGCCCATTTTCCTTACTGTATCGGAGCACAAGCACGTCTCCATCCCATGTCCCCATAAGTATCAATCCACATACACAGGTGAAGGTTGGACAATTCTGCTCCTAGATTC
The DNA here is from genome assembly GCF_002078875.1 of Numida meleagris. Taxonomy (NCBI): domain Eukaryota; kingdom Metazoa; phylum Chordata; class Aves; order Galliformes; family Numididae; genus Numida; species Numida meleagris. Next base: position 96,179 of record NW_018364555.1, on the reverse strand, counting down.
ATTGGTTTTGCCACCCCGTGACTTGTCCTGAGAGACCTCCAGCTTCACCCCACAACCTGCCCTCACCCACACGCAGTTACGTGGACATCCTTCCTACAAGCCCATCCTGGGAGGTAATCACTTGATCTCTTATGCTCAGTGGATGCATCTTGTGTGCTTAAAGTTTGGTGTGACAGACATAAATGCAAAATTAGGCGTAGGTCATCCATTTAAATCCCATGTTTTATTCCCCTTTTGCATTTGACATCATTCTTCCTTCTTTAAAAACATTCCCGCACTGATTTATTTTGCAGTAGCATCCAGCAGCAAGTTCAGCATGGGGCACGTGTCACAATGGAAAGCAAACGCTTCCCGTGCCCAAGCATCATGACTGTTCCAAGCCGTCCTGCTAATTGCATTCATTTAAATTGACAGAAGGGCTCTCCAGATACTGGTCAGCTCTGAAACTAGAGGTGGTTTGGGAGCTCCTTCACTGGTATTCCTCTCCATTGAGCTGGTGAACACCTAGTGGCTGATCGCTGGCTAAGGCCTGATGCTAACAGAACATGCTCTTCAGAAGAATGTGTGCTTTCTAACACAGCAGAAGATGAAAAGCACTGCATACTTTTTCCATGCCACCTCTGTGTTCCTCATAGTCATCTCTGAAGTTCTTCAGTGGATATATACACTGTTTGATGGAGGTTAAGTGTGACCCACAGAGAAATGCTCATTTTGGTTTACAATTAGACCAGGAAATTCTTCAGCTGTTCATCAGTCACTTAGAGTTTATGAGTCAGCAAGGAGGAGACCACTACTAAGAAAGCTCTTCATGCTTTCTGTACGTGTCTCTCACCTTCTGCTAAAATCTGAGCAATTCTTTGGGTCCTGCTCTCTTCTCCACCACTTTGCAGTCTCTCTCAGAGTGCTCTGCTTTCCCATTGTGCGTAATTCAGAATGCATCAGCACGACTGTGCTGTCAATGAAGAGGAACAAACACCATAAAGGCATGACTCGGTTCACCTTGTTTAGATTGTTACGCTGCAGGGAGGTGCTTAGATCCAATAAGACAAGCCACCTGACTTTGAGTAGAAATGGAGAGCAGATCCTCTGTGCTGTGCTCGATGACTACAATGCAATCAATGATGACTGAGGCTGCCTAGAAGGATCCGGCCACCCCAAACGTCACTGTAGTATCTTAAATTTTTTATACGTTTTTCAATGAATTGCTAAGTATTTCGCTCAGCCTTTCACACAGATGAACACAACCACAAACACAAATGAACACAATCACAAACAGGACCAAACACAACCACAAATACAGATGAACACAAACACAGATGAACACAACCACGAACACGGATGAACGCAACCACATGGATGAACAGAACCCCAAACATGGATGAACACAACCACAGTCACAGATGAACACAAACTCAGATGAACACAACCACGGTCACAGAAGAACTCAGCCACCAACACAGTACCCAGTTACTAAATCTCAATACAACATGAACATCCAAGTCTGAACCGCACAGCACATGCCATCTGAAAACATTTAACGTCGTCCCCTCCAAATTTGTTCCAAGTTTTTCACCCAGCAGGGCATTGTTCCTTTGTTCCTCCTGCTTGCATCGCCATATCCTGCTCTACTTCAAGTTTCTCATTGCACAGAAATTTGTCTCAGGAGACTTTCTAGCAGTTTCTCTTGTCTGGGCAGGCTGGAGTGTTGAAGGCTGATGAGAAAGGACAGAGCACCACACACTTCTACACGCCCCGAAGCCCTTTGTGTTAAATAAAACAAGCTGAGACATGGCAGGCAATGGGAAACATTGCTTAGATCAGAGAAGCTGCAGAGCTAGGATGGGTTGCTGTGTTGGGACACTGGGATTGCCCAGGGACAGACTGGGTGAATGAGGTGGGATAGAAAGATACGTCAATCTGAGTGTCCATTCACTGGGACAGAGGAAGGTCCGGGCAGACCAAAGCTGTTCCTGGTGGTAATGTGCCACTGGGAGCTCACATACAAATCAACTTGAGCTTATTTCCTTGAACTCCCACTTCAGCACTTAGAGGGTCACTTCTAAGCCTAGATTAGTAGATGACTCTACCCCTGTTAGAGACGTTTAGGTTTCCTTGCTGGAAACAACAGAGGAAAAATCCAAACCATAATGTTTTTATTAAGAAGATGAGGAATCCTGTGAGCATTCAGCTAGGAAATGGGTGGTTTGTTAGTATGGAGAGAGGCTGAACACACATATTCCCGCTGAGATACCTCTCCCATAGACAGTGCACATGTCATAGCTCCAGAGCACCGGCCAAAGCACCAAACTTCATCCAGTGTCCAAACCACTTCATCCAGTGTCTAAATAAAGCTGGGAAATCTCTCCTTAATAGCACTGCCTCGTTTTGCATATTTATGGGGAAACACCGGATCCAAATGGGAGAGTTCAGGCTTGCCACGGTAGGAAAGCTTTGAGCTATCAGCCCGGTGAGAATTGGAATCATGGTACTGACACCGAGCAGTGATAATAGTAATTAATATTACTGGGAATTGCAGTGGCAAGGGAAGGAGAGAAGATTCCTCTCCTGCCATCGGCATCAACAAATGATGAAATTCACACCTGACAGCAGATTTTATTGCTAACTTTAGGATTCTACATATGAGAGCATCGTGTTCGTGAGAAGGCAGAACACAGAGGTCACCCTGTCTGCTGAGAAGGTGCCTGATGGGTGCACAGTGATGGAGACACACGGCCCCCGGAATGGCAGCAGTGACGTGGGAGGCACAGGAAGACAGTGCTTTGAGACTAACCTGGCCAAAGGGATGTTCCATCCCATATGGCGTCGTGTGAGGAGCTGTAAAACTGAGCGGTGCTGGCCTGGGCTCCAAAAATGGAAGTGGCAGAGAAGACAGGGCAGAATGAGGAGCGCGTTTTTGCCGCTGCCTTATCTTTCCTGAGTCCAAGGAGGATGAACTCTGCCACAGTGCTTTTGTTCTCCACGGACACCGAGTGAACAGGGCCTGAAGCACAGAAAGGAGCTGCCAGCAGTGGTGTTCGATGCGGGACATCATCCGTACACAGACATACTCATCACTCCTATGCTAAATATGAATCATTCTCCCTTTGATGCCTTTTTGGGACAGTTTCAATTTAAAATCAATGCTTCCCTGTGCTACGGGCTGTTAACCCTTAGATATCTGGTCTGTACAAATTTGGATGGAAAAAAAAAAAAGAAAAAGAAGTAAAGCAGGAAATAATTCCAAATTTTAGAAAGGTTTGTGGTTAGCCCTTGCTGCTTAGCAGGTATTTTCACTTAGATAATACAGAACACAGAACTGCTCAGTCCTTCAAACTCTTATAAGGATCCTTAGCAATGCGTAGAGTAGTTAATGTTATTTTCAGTGACACTTCCCATAAGATATGAATTTTGTCCAGCAGTACCCAAAAGTGGAACATCCAGAATACTCCTGGTGTTGTTCATCACAAAGCACATGAAAAAATAAAAAAAAAAAAAAGGAAGTTCTTAAGTTCTAACCCCCTGCTTGGGCTAGGAACACCTGGTAACCTTAAATCCCACTTGTGTCAGGGTGTTAAGCTGCTGCAGCTCATCGCTTTGTGACAGCCTTGGTCTTTTGTCCTCACCTCTCTTCTCTTCCCTCCTGCAGCAGCAGATGTAGCAGCTGTTCCCGTGCACAATGTGCCCCTTCCCTTCTGTAGGTGTGTAAATGTGGGTAGGAATCACCTCATCTGTGGGAATGGTTTCCAAACCACTGCCACATTAAATTGTGTCTCCAATGCCTTCCTTGGCGGTCACTTCATTTTCTACAGTCAGCATGACGTCTTTCACTACATCTGTGACTCTGTGTTAGTCCATAATTAAGATAAAGAATCTGAGCTAGAGCCAAAGGGAAGAGGCGGTGGTGGGAAGGACGGCATCAGTGCTACATGAGGTACTGCAGAAATGACTTGATGCACTGCAGAGGAAAGGAAAAAGCCTTCATTCCCATCACCTGCCTCAGAAAATGACCCAGCTGGCACCTTGTGTCAGAGCTTTAATTGAGAACTCGTTGAGATCCTACAGCACATCCAGTATTTTTGATAGCATTTATCTATTTGCTGGTGTTTCAGGTAGTGGCTGGGAGCCCTGCTGGGGGCCTGTGCTCATTGACAAGAGAACAGAAAGGAAGTGCCAACTTGTCACAGAGTTTACCATGTCCTGCAAATCAAACGATGAATCTTCAGCATGAGCGAACAATAAGATTTTATTCCAAAGGCGTTTTTGTGGCAACGCTGACCAAATACATCGTATGAGAGATCCTTTGGAAAAACTGGCCACGGTTCTATACCTTTCCCTTTTCACTTCCTACTCTTCTGCCCCACAGTTTTCTCATGGCACTCTTTACCTCTTTATTCCTCAGTGTGTAGATGAGGGGGTTCAGCATGGGGGTGATGATGGTGTAAAACAGTGCCACGATCTTCTCCCTCGAGAGATCACTGGGTGGGCGTATGTAGGTGAACGTGCACGGCCCGAAGAACAGAACCACCACTGTGATGTGGGACCCACAGGTGGAGAGAGCCTTGCGCCGTCCTTTGGACGTGTGACTTCTCAAGGAAACCAAGATCACCACGTAAGACACCACCAGGATGAAGAAAGAGCTCAGAGTTATCATCCCGCTGTTGGCGATGACGATGACGCCGACGGCGTAGGTGTCAGCACAGGCCAGTCGTAGCAGGGGGTGGACATCGCAGAAGTAGTGGTCAACTTTGTTGGGGCCACAGAAGGGGAGCCGAGCGGTCAGAAGAGTCTGCACGACGGAGTGCACGCAGCCTCCCACCCACGAGCCCACCACCATGCGGCCGCACACGCGCCTGGTCATGAGCGCGGTGTAGTGCAGAGGTCTGCAGATGGCCGTGTAGCGGTCGTAGGCCATCGCTGTGAGGATGAAGATCTCCGTGCAGCCAAAGAAATGGGCCCCAAAGAGCTGTGCTATGCAGCCCGCAAAGGAGATGGTTTTGTTTTCGACAAGGAAGTCGGCAATCATTTTGGGAGCTGTGACGGAGGAGTAACAGATGTCTACAAAGGACAAGTAGCAGAGGAAGAAATACATGGGGGAGTTCAGATGTTGGCTGCTAATGACGGTGACAATAATGAGCAGATTTCCCACCACGTTAATCGTATAGAAGCAAAGGAACATCACAAAGTACACCTCCTGCACGCCTCGATTCTCAGAGAGGCCGATGAGAATGAACTCCTTCACAACGCTTGCATTCCCATCCTTGGTCAGTTGGGCAGCCATGCACAACACACAGCCTGTGCACGTGGAAAAGCAAGGAGACGTGGTTCGTCATCATCATCATTGTTCATAACGAATTCTGTACCAGAGATGAGGAAACACACAGGATTACTGTTAACCCTACAAAATGATTGCTTTCCCTATGTTTTTCCCCTGGATATTTCTTTCTCCTCGAGTGAAACACTAGCCATGGTTGCCACTGTGCTCCTCCATCCTGGTCCTTTGGGACTGTGAAGGATCTGTGAGTCTACGGCTGTTGTGCTAAGGGAAGGACAGTGTGAGGCACAACGAGGGTGCAGGGCAGGACTTCTTCCCCCATTATAGACCAAGGTTATGATTACAACCCTTGTAAGAAGAGTGCCCTCAGGAGGTCTTGGAAATATCTCTTGGAATACTGATTTATTTTGCAAGTATAAATGATACTTGAATTGTTGTTTAGAGGGGAAAAGAAACTACACACAGGGGAAAAAATCTCTCTTACGTATACACATTTTGGAAAAAAAAATGCAATGTCATGGGCTGAAAAAATGAGTTCTGGGGAAGTCATCTGTCATGGAGAGGACAGCAAAACATTTATTTAGTCACGTACGACTTCAGTATTTATCTTGCTCAAAATCTCAGTATTTGCCTTGCTGCCATGCTACCTTGTGAGGAAGGAAGAATGAAAGGCTCATTTGGAATCATCTGTCCCAGCACTGCGTGCGTTTCACCTCCTGCTGATTCCTGACTGATTGCTGTCCTCTGGAGGGCATTATTGCAAGTTCACGTCTGCCTAATGCAGCTCATCTAGGAGGAGGTCAGGACAGATCCCTCTGTAAAGGCGGAGTGGCTAAACTGGAGTCCTTCACAGAACTGCTGCTTTTTCTACTGACCAGGAGGGGTTCAACTAAATGACCATCGCCAGGTAAAGCCAACTTCAGAGAATAATCTTTGTCATACCCTGGAAGTCACCCAGAGCTTTCACTAATGCCACTCTATTATTTGTGTTGTGGCTGAACTCCTTATTCATAGGCATCTGTAAATCTCTGCAGTTCCTCTTTCCAGAAAGTGAGAATCCTTTGCTTCAGTTGGTTCCAACCACTGCCCCCTGGTAGTAAAGAGGTAAACTACATCTTGAAAAAGCCATTAGTATTTCCAGCTCAGAGCATCAGAGTTCCCTAAGTCCTAGAAACCAGTAGATGTAAACTCTTCACAGAATTTACCCAGAAATAGGCACTCTTAGAGGTAAATTATCACCTATGTCAGATACATTTTAGTTTGCTGACAATCCTAAGTCAACTGGTGCTCAAAATCACCGTTACACGTCTTGACCAATGAAACCACAATCCGTTCTCCCTGAGCATGCAGGTGATCTCTGAGCAGGGAACGACGTGGAATGATTCAGTGAACTCCAACTCTGTAGCACGACTTTAACATTACAGCAGAATCAGAAACTCTTGTGGGAGCCAAAGAAACCCAATCCAGCATCCCTAGGAAACACCAAAATGGTTGAAAACCCAGAATTACCCTCAAACCCACAGCCTAGGGAGGAAGGTGTCTAATTCACGATGGAGATGCCTGCTTATTTCTGCTGACCCTAGGAGGATGGCAGATATGTCAAACTCAGTAGAGGATTCCCAAAAGTTACATTTTACCTCTTCAAGAATTTTTTCAGGGACTTCACAGGTGTGTGATATAATTCAACCACCTGCAAAATGAAATAAATACAATATGGATCTGCTAACGTTTCAAAAAGGATTAAAAACATTTACCTTCTCCTTATTGCACACATTCTTCACTAGAACCTTACGTGGTTCTTGGACATCTAAAGAACAAAACCCAAGTGATCTAAGCAGGGCTGCAGAACTAGCCCTGCACATGCATGGCTCTGGTGAAAGATGACAGAGAGAGTTAATACCTGTTGTGAAAATTGTTTTTTTTTTTTTATTTTCACATCTGTTCAGGGGGAAAGGAAAGAAGGAAAGGGAAAGTGAACGGGAAGGGGAAGAAGGGGGAAAAAAAGGAAGGGAGAAGGGAACGGGTAAGGCAAGGCAAGGCGAAAGGCAAGGCAAGACAAGGGGCAAGACAAGGCAAGGCAAGGCAAGGAGCAAGGCAAGGGGCAAGGCAAGGCAGGGCAGGGCAAGGCAAAAGGCAAGGCAAGGGGCAAGGCAAGAAGTAAACATAAGAAAAAAGAAGGAAGCCAGAGAAGCTGGAAAACTTACCTCCTCTGTATTTGCAGGTCTAATTTTTTTTGTGGAAGAGCTATATGATTTTATCTCCTCAATATCTACATTCCCCGGAAGGATGTGTTAGGGCACAAACTTTAGAAGAAATGTAGAATGTAAAGCTTCCAACACTTGCTCTGTATAATCCCGTCCAATTCTGTCTAGCTATTCCCTGCCTATGTGAGAACTGCTCTGTCTGGATAATGGGTGCACAGAGCATTGTGTTCACAGCCCCACAGCAGAAAGCAGCTCTGAGAAGAAAACCATTTAAGTACTTCTCTTCAACCCTCTCCAAGGAAATCTCTTGCCTGAAGGGCTCTGGGGGCCAGAGGAGGGAGGAGTGACGGGAAGGGGCAAAGGAGATATGAATTCTGTCCTGACTAAGTAGTTTGAGCAAAGGTATTTTAAGGATAAAGTTGTCACTCAGCTTTATGGTTTTCCAAGGGGTGGAGAGGCATTAGGATCCACTGCTTTGGCTTTCTAGCCAGATTTCTAGGAATGAAACAGCACTTTTAGAGATGTTTGTTGGTAAGGAGAGAGGTGCTGTCCTCTCGGGGAGGTGAAGAGTTACCTGTCACAGATGGAGGACAGAGAACTGGCTTCCTCAGACATGGAAAAAGCGGAGGTGCTCAGTAAGTGCTTTGCCTCAGGCTTCACTGGAGGTCAGGCCCTCGTGTCTGCCAGGACCCTGAACCTCGAGGTGTGGGTGAGAGGAGCAGATTCCATCCCACTGTAACAGTGGAACAGGTCCGAGACCTCCTCATGAAACTGAGTGTGTGGAAGTCCATGGGGCCAGACGACATCCATGCTAGGGTTCTGAGAGAGATGGCTGATGTGGTTGCCGAGCCGCTCTCCATCATATTTGAAAAATCATGGCTGTCCGGTGAAGTCCCGGTGACTGGAGAAAGGGAAACATGACTCCCATTTTTAAGAAAGGGAGAAAGGATGACCCGGAGAACTACAGGTCGGTGAGCCTCAGCTCTGTGCCTGGGAAGATCATGGAGCAGATCCTCCTAGAAGACATGTTAAGGCACGTATGTGACAAGGAGGTGATCCGAAACAGACAGCATGGCTTCACCAAGGGCAGATCTTGCCTGACCAATCTGGTGGCCTTCTATGATGGAGTGACGGCATCGGTGGATGGGAGGAGGGCGATGGATGTCATCTACCTGGACTTCTGCAAAGCCTTTGACACGGTCCCTCATCACATCCTTCTCTCCAAATTGGAGAGGTATGGATTTGAAGGATGGGCTGTTTGGTGGATTAGAAACTGGTTGGCTGGTCGCAGTCAAAGGGTTGTGATCAATGGTTCTATATCTGCGTAGAAGCTGTGCTTGGGCTGGGGCAATCCCAGGTATTTATACAGATTGGGGGAAGAACAAAACACGATTGAATAAATGGACATGATAGGTCAGGCATCAGGTCAACCAGTCAACTCTAACTCATCACTGTTCTGAAATCTGCTGCGTGTTTGGAGCTTCTCTCTTGTGGATGCCAATGGAATATTGTTTCTGCCATTGGCCACTCCTTGGTTTTGCTGAAATTTCTTGAAATATGGGCTGTGGATGCCCCATCCCTGGAGGTGTTCAAAACCAGATTGGATGGAGCCCTGGGCAACATGGTCTAGAACCAAATCTGGAGGTTGGTGGCCCTGCCTGTGGCAGGGGGGGTGGAACTTGAGGATCCTTGGGGTCCCTTCCAACCCAAGCCATTCTGTGATTGTATGATTCTACGATTCTATGACTGGTGCAATAACAATTAAAGCAGTGTAACCATCTCCTGGCATAGAATGCCAGTAAACCACACAGAGAAAAC
>NW_018364555.1:82806-86415 GCF_002078875.1 Numida meleagris | reverse complement strand
TATAATTACAATTTAAGCTGATAAATCCAATACAGAGAGAGAGAATGTCCCAAAATCAAGGTAGGCCTTACTCTACTACCGACGATAAGGCGGCTGGAGAGCGAGGTGCTGCCAGGATGAGAGACAGGCAGAAAAAGGGCCGAGGTCTCGTGATCTGCAAGCTTTTATCTTTTCCCTCCGGCTGGTAACAGAGGAGCAAAGTACCGTGGGAACTGTAGTAGTCCTTCTCTTCTGAGAACCAGGTACATACACTACATGATGTTATGATGTGGAACACCAATAACCGAAAATCATAAAACCATGTCAGTCAGAGAGTATAAAAAAGTCCTCCAATCTTTGGGAAAGAAAGAAGAAGAACAGCCCACAGAAAGCAGAGGCGAACACTCACCTCTCTGGGATGGTGAACAAATTCGGCCCAGTCCTACCAAGTGTTATCCCCCGAGCCACACACAGCAGTGACTTGGCTGAGATCATTCTCAATGTTCAACTCCTCTTCTTTCCATGGCAAAAAAAACTGCTAGAAGAGACTTGATGCACGAGTCCAAATTGACGGGAATGAAGAAAAGTGCTTTCACCCCACTCCCTGGCTCTGCACACCGCAGTGGCAGTATGAAGCACTGAGGCCTGAACAGTGGGCCTCCAACAAACGATGACCTCTGGATGAACCCAGCGTTACGTATCATCAGTATCCAATCATTAGCAAATATGTATCTTGGTCAAAAGGTCTTGTTAGTAAGAGATTAGATAAAGCGTTATGAGGATGTATTCACTTTCCCTTCTTTAGAAGCACAGTGCGAAGGCCTACGAGTACACAAACTTCCTTGGCTCCTCCTTGAGCCCTGGAGGTGGAATCCAGAAAAGAAACCAGATGTTTCCGCAGAACTGTCTCGTAAACTTGTTTATTCAACGCTATAAAAGCTGGACCCTCTTGTAGTGAGGTTGGGGAACCCTCCCACAAGCGGACACACTGCGTAGGACCTCCCAGTTGCTGGTAATGCTCTTCAAATCTTCGCTGCAACCCCACTGCTGTGGATCTGGATGATGGTCAAGTACAAGGGCAACCGCTGATGTATCTTTCTTAATCACGACAGCTGATCTCATGTAGGAACGGTTAGGTGCATTGCCGTGTTCTGTTTTATTCTTGCTGTATCGTTTCACTTATTATCGCATTGCTTTAAACTTAAGCAAAGATAAACGCGCTGCTTTAACTTGGTGCCTGTGAGCTTTGTGCTGACCCCGTCCACTGGCAGAACGCAGAGATGCGTGCTCAGGGGAGCTGTGATGCGTCTCTGGGGGGTCTGTGCACAATGGGGAGATGTGTGAGGTTGTGTGAAGTGGTGGGGATGAAACCGGGTGAGAGAGGCTGGGGGTCAGGAGAGCGATGGGAGCATTAAGGCAAGTTTGGCAGGGACAATGGGCCCTTGGGGAATGGGAAGCTGTGCAGAGAGAGGCTGTGAAATCAGCAGCAGGACTGACAGTTTCTCAACCCCACATAGCAGTAAGGCATTGCTGCAAGGACAGGAACTGGAGCGTTGCAAGGATGCAGGTGGGAAGTGAAGCATCAGTGCAGGAGGCAAAGCATAAGTTTGCACAGATGGTTCTTGCTTTCTTAGTTTGTTAGGCTGGATGAAGAGCTACAGACCAGTCAGTCTCACCCGTGTGCCTGGCAAGATCATGGAGCAGAGCCTCCTGAAGACCCTATCTTGGCACATGGAAAATAAAGATGAGGTGATCGGTGGGAACCAGCATGGCTTCACCAAGAGCAAATTGTGCCTGACAGACAGGTTGGCCTTTTATGATGGAGGTACAGCGTCTGTGGATAAAGGAGGAGCAACTGACATCATCTACCTGGGCTTGTTCAGAGTGTCTGATACTGCCCTGCATGACATCCTGGTTGCCAAATTGGAGAAAAATGGATTTGAAGAAAGGACGGCTCACTGGATATGGCATCGGCTGGGTGGCTGCACTTAGAGAGTTTGCAGTCAACGGTTCAATGTTCAAGTTGAGACTGGTGAGGAGTGGTGTTCCTCAGGGATCAGTACTGGGATCAGTGCTATTTAACATCTTTGTAGGCGACATGGACAGTGGGATTGAGTGCGCCCTCAGCAAGTTTGCAGATGACACCAAGCTGAGTGGTGCAGCTGACACGCTAGAAGGAAGGGATGCCATCCAGAGGGACCTGGGCAGGCTGGAGGGGTGGGCCCGTGCCAACCTCATGGAGTTCAACAAGGCCAGGTGCAAGGTCCTGCATCTGGGTCGGGGCAATCTCAAGCACAGATACAGGTTGGGCAGGAAATGGCTTGAGAGCAGCCCTGAGGAGAAGGATTTGAGGGTGTGGATTGATGAAAGATTCAACACGAGCCAGCAATGTGCACTTGCAGCCCAGAAGGCCAACTGTATCCTGGGTTGCATCAAGAGAAGCACGACCAGCAGGGGGAGGGAGGGGATTCTGCCCTCCACAGCCGACCCAGCAGACTCAGTCATGGGCTTAACGTCGCAGCATTCAGGTTCCCATTTTCCCCAGCAGATCCACACCAGCAAGTCGGTCACTGAAATTCCAGGGCATCCCACAAAAAGGTGAGAGATTTCTCCAGTGATTGTCTTTGCCATTGTGCTTGATCTGATGCTTTCTGTCCTGCTTTTGGAGAAATGGTGATGGGAAGGGAGGAGGAAAAACCGGCAGAAAGGAAAGGAGACATTTCCCTCTGCTGCTGCTGAGACCTTGGCTGTTGGTGCGTAACTGCCCTGATTATTTTCATGGCAGGGAAAGATTCATTCCGGGGACCCTTTTTTATGAAAAAGTGCTATTGCATTGCCATAAGTAGATACACAGGAGAAGGCTTTCTTCATTTCCGTATCAGAATGCAAAACTCTGCTATATGAGAACCTGAGAGTGTTGGTGAGGACACCCACCCAGGGTTTGTATGCAATGTGGTGCAGCTGAACCATCAAATATTGCACTCCCAAGGGTGGCAATGGTTTTCTTTCCTCCACTGCCTTCCCAGGCAATCTGTCAATGGGACAAGAGACGGCTGAACAGGTTTTCAGCTTTCCCTCCTCCTACACTTTTTTTTCCATTGATGTTTTTGTGCATTTCTGGAATGTCCAAACTGGCATAACCATATTGTCGTGTTTCCTGAATGTGTTTCTCACCACTTAGATCAGTCAGAGATGTGCTCCACAACTGGGTAATACCAAGGGAAGCTGTGTGGGTGTCAGTTACCCCTGTAGAAGGAGGAAAGTTGCAGCGAGGGTCATCCATCCCTCTTAGAAGGGAATGAAGAAGCAAAGAAAGAGGAGGAAGAAGTAGAGGAAGAGAGGGAAGAGAAGGAAGATCTCTTTGAAGATGATGTGGTACCCCATCATCATAGATGGATCATCATGGAAGAAGGTATCTGGTATCTATGAGAGCTGGCTGTGGTGGAGATGCTGTACAATGACTTCTTTGTGCCCGATGACCCGCATGCAATCCATGGCACCAAAAGTGTTGGGTGTTCACCAGTTCTGTGGCGGAAATTCACACAAACGGCACCAACAGCATCTGCCATTGCAGTGGCAGCAATCAGATGGAAAGACGAAGAGAGACCCTGGTTGAGTGATTTGACTTCT
>NW_018364555.1:60962-82761 GCF_002078875.1 Numida meleagris | reverse complement strand
GAGCTTTTATCTTTTCCCTCCGGCTGGAAAATGGTAACAGGGGAGCAAAGTGCCATGGGGAATGTAGTAGTCCTTCTCTTCTGAGAACCAGGTATATCCACTACATGATGCCATGATGTGGAATACGAATAACCGAAAATCATAAAACCATGACATCCTGTATAAGGAGGAAAGTTGCAGCGAAGGTCATCCCTCTTAGAAGGGAATGAAGAAGCAAAGAAAGAGGAGGAAGAAGTAGAGGAAGAGAGAGAAGGGAAGGAAGATCTCTTTGAAGATGATGTGGTACCCCATCATCACAGATGGATCATCATGGAAGAAGGTATCTGGAATCTATGAGAGCTGGCTGTGGTGGAGATGCTGTACAATGACTTCTTTGTGCCCGATGACCCGCATGCAATCCATGGCCCCAAAAGGGTTGGGTGTTCACCAGTTCTGTGGCAGAAATTCACACAAACGGCACCAACAGCATCTGCCATTGCAGTGGCAGCAATCAGATGGAAAGACGAAGAGAGACCCTGGTTGAGTGATTTGACTTCTACTCCTTAAGAATATGAAGAAAATGTTGCTTCTCTTTTATGGAGCTGTGTCTCAGGCATGGAAACAATATCGGAGAAATGGTCAGAAAAACAGGAAAAACTGTCGGAAAACCTGTCCCGGGTGTTCCAGCAATTCCAGTATGATCTGTCTTGCTCCTCCACACCTGATCATTTTGCACCCTGCCCCGCTCCCCCTCCTGGTTCCTGCGTTCTGACTTCCCCCCAGGACAGCAGAGCTGGCCCAGGTCACACATTTCAAAGCCAGCATCGACAACAGTGCACTCTCAGAGCAAAGGAAGGTGAAGGAGCGCGATTCCCTGAGTAAATGATCAGCAAGTCAGCCCAATTCACAAACAATTACATCCTCACAGAAGAATCCATTCCTTCCCAATTACGAAAGCACAAAAGCACTTGGTGGCAGTGACACGACCATGGCTACCACCAATGTTGTGAGTGAAGCATCATTACCTTCGAAGTACAATTACATATGCCACACCTGCACACAATACTGCTGCAAGCACCACCACTGCCGCAATCCCAGCTGCCCAGATGATCCCGGTCCCCTGCTGCTGGGAGCCACCTCCGAAGCACGCACCCTGGAGATGAGAAGCAAACCCGGTCAGGACCCCTCAGCTGCTGCTGCCCACTCACCACATGTCTCCGCATGCGCTGTCCTGCTCCATACCTCGGGCTGAGGTTTCTTCATCTCCTCTTGCTTCCCTCGTCTATTTCTCAGCTGACGAGCTTCCTCTTCAGAGCGGCGAGCCCGCTCCTTCATCTTCCGCAGATTTTCTGCCTCCCTCTCCCTCTTGGCCTGCCACTCCTGCTCAGCCTTCTCATATGCACGAACCCGCTCCTCCATCTGCTGCAATTTTTCCGCCTCCCTCTCCCTCTCGGCCTGCCATTCCTGCTCGGCCTTCTCGTATCTACTAACCCGCTCCTCCATCTTCCGCAGTTTTTCTGCCTCCCTCTCCCTCTCGGCCTGCCACTCCTGCTTGTCCTTCTCATTCTGGGCTTGCAGGTCTGGTGGAAGAAGCAGAGCTGCTGTACGGGAGGAGCAGACCCCCAGTCCCCAGGCAGCGCTGTCTCCTCCCCAGCCCTGAGCCCCTCTGGAGGCGGTAGCGTTTCTCCAGGACAGAAGTTACCTTTGATTTGCTCATCCTTCTCCATCAGGGCATGGTCTATGCTGCGGATGCTTCTGGCCAAAGGCTCTGTCCTCTGAAGGAACTCGTGCAGGACAGCGTCCGCCTGTGGGGCACCGGGAGCGCGGGAGTCAGGGGGTGAAGCGGCGGCGCTGGGCAGGGGCTGCTCTTCTTCCCACCTTCACCCCTTTGCCCGGCAGCGCCCGGTACCGCTCCACCAGCGCCTGCTGGTCTCCCAGGAACAGCCGGTGACCCCCAGGCACCAAGTAGCCGCTGTTGTTGATCCGTTGCTCCATCTCTCGGGACAGCTCCTGCAGTGCGGCCGTGCACTTCTCGTGGGATGCCTGCCCGTCGCGGCTGCAGAACTCCAGCCTGGCTTTCTCCACCTGCCGCTGCACGGAGGGACGCAGGGGGAAGGCATCAGCGGGGGAGCTGGGCAGGAGCAGCACAGTGTGCCCTGCAGCGCTGGCTGGGGATGCGAAGTGGGGCACGGTGCAGTGGGGCAGAGCTGGCCGTGCAGGAGAGCACCCACCAGAAGCTCCGCCTGGAAGCGCTCGATGTCGTCTGTGATCGCCCGTTCTGTGAAGAGCTGCAGTGTCTCCTGCTCACACAGCTCGTGCAGCTCGTGCAGCTCCTGAGCCGTCTCCATGGGCAGCGTCGCCCGCTGCTCCATCAGCTCCCGGTACAAGGCTGCAGCTTCCCGCACCACCGCCGAGTTGTTCAGCTCCGCCAGGGCCAGCACCGCGCTCTCCAGGCACGGCATGGCCCCGCTCCGGATGGCGTCCACGTAGCTCACCGCCAGGGTGCCCAGCACTGCCCCGGGGGGGAGCCCATGAGAGGTCCCCCCGCTTTGGCCCTGGGTGCTGCCGCAGCCCCGCCGCCCCTCCCCAGCATCCCCCGTCAGCCCGGGCTGCTTCTCCCACTGCTTCCCACCCACTCCAAAACCCAGCAGCACCAAACCCAGAGGCAGCAGCTGGTAGAAAAGCTCCCGTGTTCCCCACCAGCGGCCGCCCCCTCTGCCCGAGAGCAGCACTCACTGTGCCCTGTTACTTTGCAGCCGCTGGGGATGGTCTTCGGTGGAGACCTCTCCCAGATGTAGCTGCAGAATTTCTCCAGTTGCTGCCGGAACTCAGGGTCCATCCTGTCGTCCAGGAGCTCCTCCAGGCGGGGCAGGTCCTTCTTCCCTGCGGGCAGGTCGAAAACGAAGCACCTGCGCTCGGGGAAGAACTGGCGGATGCATTCCCGCAGGCGGTTGTAGCGCTCGGCCTCCGCGCTGCTGCCTGCGGGACACAGCACCCGGAGCTCGGGTCTCTCGCTGCCTCCCAGCGCCCGGTGCCGGACGTGCCCGGCACAGCTCCGCTGCCCTACCGCCCCTCAGCTTCAGCGCCTGCTCCAAGTATTCGTCCTCGGAGAGCTCCTTCCCATCCGCCTCCAGCTGCAGCGTGAAGTCCCGCACGGCCCACACAAAGCTTGGCAAGAACTGGGCCAACTCGGCGGCCCTGCTCTCCCCGGGGCTGTTGCTCAGCCTGATGTGCTCTGCAAGCGTCAGCACGTAGCTGGGGGGCTGGCTAAGGAAACTGGGAGCTCGGCTCTGCCCACAACACGAGACCCCTGGGCACCACGGGGATGTGGATGCCCCACAACCAGGCAGCTCTCGGGGGAGCTCCATTGTGCAAAGCCCACAGCCCAGAGGGAACAGAGTGGGGAATCCCCACGGCTGCCAAGGATACTGCAGGTTCTCCAGGGCCTGCTGGTCGATGGTGCCCCTGCTGTTGTAGATCAGGGTGCTGGAGAGCAGCACGGCCAGCACGAAGATCCACGCGTCGTTCTTGGTGTCCCCCTGCAATGGCCATCCCAGGTTCCACTGCAGCAGCGCGGTGCGGGGGGTGAGCGAAGCCCTGCGCTCCGAGCACCAGTGGCCAACAGCTCAGATCTGGGGACCCCCGACCACCCGACCCCCGCTGCCTTGCTATGGTGGAGGCACTGCAGGCAGCTCTCCCCACAGCTCCCCGTGCACTGGGGATGCTCAGAGGGAAGGCGCTGCTTCTCCCCGACCTTCTCCACATCGCCCAGCCCTTCGGTGTCCAGCAGCACCAGCGTGTGTCCGGGCTGGCGGGGGTGAGGCAGGCACCACATCCAGATTCCTTTGGTGTGACCCTGCACATTGCAGCCCAGGGAGAAACCTGCGTGGGGGACATGGGATTCGGCAGCGTGAAACGCAGACGGGGATAATCCCGGTGCCGGGGGCACGCGGGGTCAGCGGTGCCCATCCCACCCCTTCCCTCACCCGTCCTCCGCCCGGCCAGCCGGTTCAGCAGGTAGGACTTGCCGCTGCGGTACAGCCCGGTGATGGCCACCACCACCACGGGCTGCGTGACGTTGGCCAGCACCTGCAGGGCGTCCTGCCGCACCGCCAGCCCCTGCCCTGCTTGGTTCTCAATGAGGCAGATGGGCTCCGCCAACTCCAGCACCGATGCTGCGGATGTCATGGCTCACGGCATGCCTGGCCTGCATGGGCACAGTGAAACCTCGTGACGGGGCACCGGCAGCCAGCAGCGATGCTCCCATTCACCACGCTTCCTTTCTCCAAGACAAGCGTTCCTTCCTTCCCTATTTCCTCCTTCCCAGCAGCACACTCCCAAGGCAACTGTGACATTGGCCCCTTCCCACCCGCAGCCCTGTCCCCCCCAAGCTAGCAGGGCTCTGTGGCACCGGGTTGTGGGGCTGCTTGTACCCTGCGGCCTCAACCCGTTCTCATCCTGTTCACGGAGCAGCAGGTGAGGCAGAGGAAAGTGAAAGGCAGAGAGGGGAGAGGACCTCACCCCGAGAATTGGCTGCTGCCCAGAGCCCAGCCTGGACCCCCCTGCCCAACCCCAGCAGCCGGCAGGACGGGATGGGGGGAACTCGGGGTGGGGTGGGGTGGGGTGTGTGGAGGATGGAGTGGTGTGGGGAGAGGAGGGGAGGGGGGAAGGGGCGGGCGGCCACATGCAAAGAGCCGCACTTCTGCTCGGGGCTGCGCTTGCTTTGCCGAGCATCACCCGGCGCCTGAACACGCAGCGATCGGTAGCAGAGCTCTGCTCCCACCTCACCTGGCTCCGACGGGCACCGAGTGTGTGGAACGCGGCTCAGCCCTCCCGGCTCCGTGTCCCTCCAGCTTATCAGCCAGCGGCAGCACAGCAGGAAAGAAGAGGCGGCTTTGGTGCTGTGCAAAGAGGTGCAAACCTCCCCCCCGCCTCCACTGGGTGCCTACAGCCCCAGCATCCCCCCACTGCACCCCATCCCTTCCCCACCATGATCCCCAAGGGTTTTCTTGGGTGAGGCTTTTCTTCCCCATCCCATCGATCACAGATGTGCCCCCCCCAACCACCCAGGCAAGGCTCCCTTCTGTCCTCCCTCTCCAGGCTCCCACACTCAGCCCCAGCCACTCACCACAGCAGGTCTCTGAGCACTGAGCTGCGGGGCTACTTATACTCTGCAGCCTCAATCCCTTCTCCTCCCATTCCGGGAAATGTGGGTGAGTCAGAGTGGAAGCGAAAGTGAAAGGCAGTGAAAAGTGAGAGGACGCTGTCCCAAGAGCTGCCTGCTGGCTCCCATCCCATGCAGCGCTGCCCTGTGACATCTCCTGCTCCTTGGCAGTGCTCTGACCCTCTTGTGACCCTCCCCATTGGGCTCTGTGGAAAAACCTTCTCCGCTCCCTCCAGCATCTCCTGTCCTCGTCTTCTCCATCCCTGCGCCCGACTGAGGCACCGACCCGGCAGAGGAAGCTGTGGTCTGCGCGTGGGCTGCGATGGAGAGCACCAACTGCATCCCAGGCAGGGGCTGTGTGAGCAGCCACAGAGGGGCCGAGACATCTGCCCACACCCCGAGCTCCCCGGGAGCACCTCAGAGAGCAGCGTCCCTCCAGCGGGAGGGAGTGGTGCAGACGCAGTGCTGCCGTGTGCCACCGCTACGGCCCATTGCTTTGGCTATCCATCACCGTGCTGGCCATGGTCATGGAATGCGCCCCAGGGCTCCATCTTGGCCATGAGGGCACGTGCTGGCTCATGGTCAACCACTGGTCACCTACTGGTCAACTGATGATAAACTATTGGTCAACTGCTGCTCAACTTTTGGTTAACCACTGGTTAATCGTTGCTCAATTTTTGATCAACCACTGATAAATTTTTGGTCAACCATTTGTCAATCCTTGTTCAAGTATTGGTCAACCATTGGTTAAAGACTGGTCAGCCACTGGTTGAGCGTTGCTCAATACTGGTCAACCATTTCAACAACTATTGGTGAAGCACTGGCTAATCTTTGTTCAACTCTTGGTCAACCACTGGTCAATTGTTGTTCAACTACTGATCAACTATTTGCCAACTATTGCTCAACAAGTGGCCCAAATAATGTCCCAGAATGCTCCCATGCATGACCCCCCCTCCCCAAAGCTTCCACAACTCCACCCATGCATGATCCCCCAAACACCTCCACCACCCCCTCCCACGAGTGACAACCCCAAAATCCTCCAGCACCCCCTCCCAGGAGTGAAATCCCCCCCCACCAAAGTTCCACCATTCCTCCCACCCGTCTCACCCCCTTAATCACCCCCCCACGCTCCCACGTGTGACACCCCCAGGGCTGACCCCACACACGTGAAACAACCCCCCTCAAAAGCTCCTCCAACCCGTCCCATGCTTTATCTTCTACAACCACCCATGCAGGACATCCCCATAGTGTCCCAAAGAGCTCCCATGCATGACAGTTCCCAAAAATCTTCATAGGAGACTTTCCCATGGGTCCATATGTGCATGGCACCAGGGCCGCCCAGTGCACTTATTCCTGTTGCCTTAAGTTCCTGAGTCTGACCGCCTGTCACACTAAGCAATAACACTGTCATGTGGGAGTGCTGTGTACTCTGTGCAGCCTTTTGTACAGAGGAACTGTCGGTCGAAAGTGATCTGAGTAATCTGAGTCCTGAGGGTAAGATACCTTCCAAAAAGGAAAATGTCATAGAGGGAACAGGGGTGGTTATGAGGACATCTATTTTAAACATAAAGAATAGCCCCAAGTTTTGGTTGGACCAGTGACAAACTGCAAATACCAGATTCGTTAGCATGAAGTTATGCCAACAATTCAGTCTTTGGCCAGCACAAGACAGCTGTTGCCTAGTTGTAAAATTCCCTACAGAGATTACCATTATCTGTGACGCCTTCTCATAAGCTGTCCCATTTTTTGTTTGGCATCCGACTTGGATTTCTTCTCCAACCCTCCCGATTAAGGAGATCATGTGCTGGGATTCATCCCAAGTCCATTCCTGTCTCGAGTATACTTTGCTTCCATGCATGTCTACAGCGGTTAAGCTTAAATCCCTGTATTTGGTATCTGCTGGATTGATGAATGCACTTGCAGTGCATCGTGTATACCCATGCTGCCATGGCCATGTCAGGTCTCTCTGACTACCAAGTCTCCCTATTATGACGAATAGAAATATTGCCTCCTTCATTGTGAATTTAGTTTGCCCAATTTTTCACAGTTTGTAATAAAAAAAAAATATCCCCTTGAGGGTTGAGTCTTGTTGACTCCCACTATTAGACACTTCAAAACAACAGATTGGTTGACAATATTTTGTTCTAATATCCTTTCTTAATAGAAACTCGGAAACTTTTGTTTCCAGCTTAACATCCCAACTATGAACACACAAAGAATCAAGAACATTAACAACCCCATCTGAGGACCCTCCCATTCAGTATATGTCAGTATTTCCTCTCAGTCACAGGTTATATTCATTAGTCTGTGAGTCCTTACTTCCTGACAATTCTTCTGTCTCTTCAATATCAGGAGGTGCAGAGCCCTTTACCTGTGTGTAGCGGGTCCAGCCTCTCTCTGCAGCCCTCACCACTGTTCCAGTGATCAGCAGCACCTGAAATGCTCCTTCCCACTTGAGCTGAAGCTTTGACTCCTTCCAGGTGCGTATCAGGACCCCGTCTCCAGCCTGGAATGAGTGCACTGGAAATTCCAGAGCTGGAGTTTGAGCCAGCAGTCCGTGTTCCTTGAGGGATAAGAAAGAAGCAGACAACTCGAGAATACAGCTCTTAAGAAACTTATCCTTGGTTTTGAGGTGGGCACCTCACCACTTCCTCCCAGGACTGGTCACCTGAGCAGCATTTCATTCGGTGATACTCCTAGATCTACTCGGAGAGCAGTTCGTATTCTGAGGAGGGCTAAAGGCAAGAGCTTTGTCCATGGTAATTTGGTCTCTAGGATCAACTTCGACAAGTGCTTCTTCAACGTCTGATTCATCCGTTCTACTTTCCCTGAAGAGGGGGGTGCCATGGGGTATGCAACTCCCACTCTGTTCCTAAGGTCTTCATTAGCTCCTGCAGGAGGTGTGAAGTAAAGTGAGTTCCCTTGTCTGAGTCCATGTTCTGCATGATCCCATCCCTGGGCACTATTTGTTCCAAAATTGCTTTTGTCGCTGCACTAGCTGTTGCTGACACTGAGGGGAAAGCTTCCACCCAGCCCGACAAGTGATCTCCTAATACTAGCAGATACTTGAATCTTCCTGCCTTGGGTAATTCAGTAAAATCTCCTTGCATGCTTTGGAACGGTCTAAGTCCTTGTTCCCGTCCACCCGGGGTTTGTTTTCTCATGGTTTATTAATTATTTGTTGGCATGTTGTAACACAGCTGCTCAAGATCTGCGTGGCTATTGTGTACAATCCTACACACGCATACTTTGGCAATGCAGCGTCACACATTGCCTGAACTCCCCAGTGGCTGCCCTGATGCAAAAGAGTTAAAATTTCTCATTACTTGTTTATTTACCATCTCCCCACCACTGGGGAGAATCCACCATCCTCCTGACTCTTTTACTTCGAACTCTCTAAGAACTGCTCTCTCTTTCTCACTGAAGATTTGATTTCCAGGAGGAGGCTTTGTCTCAGGCACTTGTGACAGTCTCACTGCCCTTTCTGACTGTAAAGCAGCTTCCCTCGCTTTGTTGCCTGCAGTCCTGTTTTCCTGTGCTTCCAGGGAATTTCCTCTTTGCTGCCCCTTTATATGGACTACAACAATCTCTTCAGGCAGGAACAGGTTCTCTAAAACCTGTCTGATTAACTCTTCATGTGCCAATTCTTTCCCTCTACTGTTTATTAAACCTCTCTTCCCAAATTTTTCCAAATGTATGAACCACTCCCTAGGCATACCTTGAATCTGTGTATATAGTTCCCTGTTTCCCTTCTAATAATCTCAGCGCTTGATGCAAAGTGAACAATTCCCAGGTTTGAGCTGACCAATTGCTTGGCAAGTTTCCCATTTCTGCTACTTTCCCTTCTGCTCCTTTGATAACTGCATAACCCTTGCACCATTTCCCATTTATCACTCTGGACGATCCATCTACGAACAGGATCTCCCCTTCATCTAAAGGTACACCCTGCAAATCCAGCGTTATCTTGGTTTGGGAATTTATTAAGTCCAAGCAGGTATGTCCCACCTCCACGGTGTTCTCACCTCCCTTGGTTAAGAAGGAAGTGGGATTTGTGATAGAGTCAGCAGTTATAGTTAAGTCATCTTTTTCAGTCAACATTGTTTCATATTTCAGTATCCTAGAACCCATCAGCCTCCTCCTGGCTTTTGGAGTGAGAATCGTTTTCACTTGACGAGCAGTCACAACAATCAGTTGCCCCCCAAAGCTCAATTTCCTGCTTTCTTCCATCAATAGGGCAGTTGCTGCTACTGCCTGGACACACTGGGGCCATCCCTGGGATACAGGGTCCAATAGCTTAGAGAAGCATGCAGTGGCATTTCTTTTATCCCACCATTCTTGTGTTAGCACTCCTAAAGCAGCTCCTTCACTGCCAGTTAAAAAAAGGAGAAACAGTTTCTTTAAGGCAGGCAGTTCTAACGCTGGTGCTGTGATTAAAGCCTGCTTCAATACTTCTACTGACTCTTTTTCCTCTTTGGTCCATTTTAATATGTTGGACACATCCCCTGATCGCTTCAGATACAGTTTCTTTGTTTTCTGTGCATATGCTTCTACTCATATTCTACAATATCCAATTAGACTGAGAAATTAGTCCCCGCTTCTGGCACATATAACAACTGCCCTGTGACTGTTTCATCTTTCCATTTCAATTCAGTAATTTCAAAAAGTGTAACCTTCATTTCCAATCCCTCGACCCCTGTTATTCTTAGGGTGTCCCTGGTAAAATTAAGCCCTGGTATTTTATAAGCGAAAGATGACCCAGCTGCCGCTGTATCCACTAAAAATACAGCTGCTTCTTTATTAGGCTCCACTTCCAAATTTATCAAGGGCTCCTTGTGGGACCGGCTTTCAGGAAGCCCCTGACACCCTTATTCTTCGTTCATAACAGCGAGTTATTCACCTATAACAGCTCTTCCTTTTCTAATTCGGGACACCTTCCTATGAGGTGGCCCTCTTTTCCACAGCAGAAACATTTTCTTGTTGTTTGTTTCTGCTGTGGGGGTCCAGGGAACGACCTCCTCAACTCCCTGTTTCTGTTTTTATTCCCTCTATTCCAACTGTTCCCCAAATACTGACTTCTTTGTGGACCTCTCTTTTGCCAGTTCTCCATTTTCTGCTTTATCACTTGATCTGCTGCCACAACCATCAGTTTTGTCTTTTGTCTTTGTTTCTCTTCCTCTCTTCTAACAGACACCTTCTGTGCCTCTCTCAAGAGATCCACCAATAGTTGCTCATGCCACCCTTCTATTTTCTGAAGTCTCTTTTGTATATCCAGCCAGGATTTAGTGACAAAATTGACCCGCAATATTCCCTGTGCGACCTGATCCTCAGGATCCAACCCTGAGTACCTTCGCATTCTGTCTCTCAGTTTCTCCAAGAATTCACCTGGAGTTTCCTCTTTACCTTGCTGAATTTCAAAGGCTTCAGCAAAATTCTGGGTCTGAGGCACTGCCTCCTTAATCCCTAAGATTTTTCGTTCTCAGAAATCTCTAATGCGTGCTCTGTCATCGTCAGTATTTCCATCCCATCCGGGGTCCATTAATGGGTATATTACTCCAGCTGGGACTGCATCTGGACCCAGAGGGTGCATTTTCTCCCACTCTTTTAAAGCAGCTCGTCTAATCATTCCTCTTTCCTCCCCGTTAAACAGCATACCCAAGATAGACATCGGACAGTAAGGGGGAGGATGCTGTTCCGCCTTAGGGACAGGTAAACTGTTCAAAGGATCCCATCTGGGATTTCCTCGTTCTTCCTTATCTATGGAATTCCGTCTGACCATGAATAACAGCTGCACTTCTTGAGTCTAGCAAGCAGCATATCCAGATTCTTCCTCCGAAAAGGGAATTTTTCTGTTTACGTGCACATTCAAAGCCTGACAAATCCAATCCTCATCAGATCCGCACTTGGGTCAGAACACAGGGAATTTTACATCTAGGCAACAGCTGTCTTGTGCTGACCAAAGATGGGATTGTTGGCATAACTTCATGCTAACGAATCTGGTATTTGCAGTTTGTCACCGGTCCAACCAAAACTTGGGGCTATTCTTTATGTTTAAAATAGATGTCCTCATAACGACCCCTGCTCCCTCTATGACGCTTTCCTTTTTGGAAGGTATCTTACCCTCAGGACTCAGATTACTCAGATCACTTTCAACCAACAGAGTCAAAAGTTCCTGAGTTTCCCTGGTGCCATGCACATATGGACCCATGGGAAAGTCTCCTATGAAGATTTTTGAGGACTGTCACGCATGGGAGCTCTTTGGGACACTATGGGGATGTCCTGCATGGGTGGTTGTAGAAGATTAAGCGTGGGAGGGGGTGGTGGAGCTTGTGAGGGCGTTGTTTCACGTGTGGGGGGGGACATGGTCAGCCCTGGGGGTGTCACACGTGGGAGCATGGGGGGGTGATTAAGGGGGTGTGTCGGGTGGGAGGAGTGGTGGAACTTTGGTGGGGGGGGATTTCACTCGTGGGAGGGGGTGCTGGAGGATTTTGGGGTTGTCACTCGTGGGAGGGGGTGCTGGAGGATTTTGGGGGGTGGTTCCAGGTGTGGGAGGGGGCATGGGCAGCCCTGGGAGTGTCACATTTGGGAACCTGAGGGGGGAGTGATTAAGGGGGTGTCACGCGTGGGTGGGGTCTGGGACACTTTTGGGGTGTTTCAAGTGTGGGAGGGGGCGTGGAGAACGTTTGGGGTGTCACTCGTGGGAGTTTTGGGGGTGACTATGGGGATATCACATGGGAGGAGATGGTGGAGGTTTTTTGGGGGGTGTTTTCACACGCGGGAGGGGGTGTGGGGAGCTTTGGGGTTGTCACATCCGTGTGGGTGACACTTGTGGGAGGGTGGGGGGTGATTAAGGGGGTGTCAGTTTTGGGAGTGGATGATGGATAATTTTGGGGTCTNAACGCCCTCACAAGCTCCACCACCCCCTCCCACGCTTAATCTTCTACAACCACCCATGCAGGACATCCCCATAGTGTCCCAAAGAGCTCCCATGCATGACAGTTCCCAAAAATCTTCATAGGAGACTTTCCCATGGGTCCATATGTGCATGGCACCAGGGCCGCCCAGTGCACTTATTCCTGTTGCCTTAAGTTCCTGAGTCTGACCGCCTGTCACACTAAGCAATAACACTGTCATGTGGGAGTGCTGTGTACTCTGTGCAGCCTTTTGTACAGAGGAACTGTCGGTCGAAAGTGATCTGAGTAATCTGAGTCCTGAGGGTAAGATACCTTCCAAAAAGGAAAATGTCATAGAGGGAACAGGGGTGGTTATGAGGACATCTATTTTAAACATAAAGAATAGCCCCAAGTTTTGGTTGGACCAGTGACAAACTGCAAATACCAGATTCGTTAGCATGAAGTTATGCCAACAATTCAGTCTTTGGCCAGCACAAGACAGCTGTTGCCTAGTTGTAAAATTCCCTACAGAGATTACCATTATCTGTGACGCCTTCTCATAAGCTGTCCCATTTTTTGTTTGGCATCCGACTTGGATTTCTTCTCCAACCCTCCCGATTAAGGAGATCATGTGCTGGGATTCATCCCAAGTCCATTCCTGTCTCGAGTATACTTTGCTTCCATGCATGTCTACAGCGGTTAAGCTTAAATCCCTGTATTTGGTATCTGCTGGATTGATGAATGCACTTGCAGTGCATCGTGTATACCCATGCTGCCATGGCCATGTCAGGTCTCTCTGACTACCAAGTCTCCCTATTATGACGAATAGAAATATTGCCTCCTTCATTGTGAATTTAGTTTGCCCAATTTTTCACAGTTTGTAATAAAAAAAAAATATCCCCTTGAGGGTTGAGTCTTGTTGACTCCCACTATTAGACACTTCAAAACAACAGATTGGTTGACAATATTTTGTTCTAATATCCTTTCTTAATAGAAACTCGGAAACTTTTGTTTCCAGCTTAACATCCCAACTATGAACACACAAAGAATCAAGAACATTAACAACCCCATCTGAGGACCCTCCCATTCAGTATATGTCAGTATTTCCTCTCAGTCACAGGTTATATTCATTAGTCTGTGAGTCCTTACTTCCTGACAATTCTTCTGTCTCTTCAATATCAGGAGGTGCAGAGCCCTTTACCTGTGTGTAGCGGGTCCAGCCTCTCTCTGCAGCCCTCACCACTGTTCCAGTGATCAGCAGCACCTGAAATGCTCCTTCCCACTTGAGCTGAAGCTTTGACTCCTTCCAGGTGCGTATCAGGACCCCGTCTCCAGCCTGGAATGAGTGCACTGGAAATTCCAGAGCTGGAGTTTGAGCCAGCAGTCCGTGTTCCTTGAGGGATAAGAAAGAAGCAGACAACTCGAGAATACAGCTCTTAAGAAACTTATCCTTGGTTTTGAGGTGGGCACCTCACCACTTCCTCCCAGGACTGGTCACCTGAGCAGCATTTCATTCGGTGATACTCCTAGATCTACTCGGAGAGCAGTTCGTATTCTGAGGAGGGCTAAAGGCAAGAGCTTTGTCCATGGTAATTTGGTCTCTAGGATCAACTTCGACAAGTGCTTCTTCAACGTCTGATTCATCCGTTCTACTTTCCCTGAAGAGGGGGGTGCCATGGGGTATGCAACTCCCACTCTGTTCCTAAGGTCTTCATTAGCTCCTGCAGGAGGTGTGAAGTAAAGTGAGTTCCCTTGTCTGAGTCCATGTTCTGCATGATCCCATCCCTGGGCACTATTTGTTCCAAAATTGCTTTTGTCGCTGCACTAGCTGTTGCTGACACTGAGGGGAAAGCTTCCACCCAGCCCGACAAGTGATCTCCTAATACTAGCAGATACTTGAATCTTCCTGCCTTGGGTAATTCAGTAAAATCTCCTTGCATGCTTTGGAACGGTCTAAGTCCTTGTTCCCGTCCACCCGGGGTTTGTTTTCTCATGGTTTATTAATTATTTGTTGGCATGTTGTAACACAGCTGCTCAAGATCTGCGTGGCTATTGTGTACAATCCTACACACGCATACTTTGGCAATGCAGCGTCACACATTGCCTGAACTCCCCAGTGGCTGCCCTGATGCAAAAGAGTTAAAATTTCTCATTACTTGTTTATTTACCATCTCCCCACCACTGGGGAGAATCCACCATCCTCCTGACTCTTTTACTTCGAACTCTCTAAGAACTGCTCTCTCTTTCTCACTGAAGATTTGATTTCCAGGAGGAGGCTTTGTCTCAGGCACTTGTGACAGTCTCACTGCCCTTTCTGACTGTAAAGCAGCTTCCCTCGCTTTGTTGCCTGCAGTCCTGTTTTCCTGTGCTTCCAGGGAATTTCCTCTTTGCTGCCCCTTTATATGGACTACAACAATCTCTTCAGGCAGGAACAGGTTCTCTAAAACCTGTCTGATTAACTCTTCATGTGCCAATTCTTTCCCTCTACTGTTTATTAAACCTCTCTTCCCAAATTTTTCCAAATGTATGAACCACTCCCTAGGCATACCTTGAATCTGTGTATATAGTTCCCTGTTTCCCTTCTAATAATCTCAGCGCTTGATGCAAAGTGAACAATTCCCAGGTTTGAGCTGACCAATTGCTTGGCAAGTTTCCCATTTCTGCTACTTTCCCTTCTGCTCCTTTGATAACTGCATAACCCTTGCACCATTTCCCATTTATCACTCTGGACGATCCATCTACGAACAGGATCTCCCCTTCATCTAAAGGTACACCCTGCAAATCCAGCGTTATCTTGGTTTGGGAATTTATTAAGTCCAAGCAGGTATGTCCCACCTCCACGGTGTTCTCACCTCCCTTGGTTAAGAAGGAAGTGGGATTTGTGATAGAGTCAGCAGTTATAGTTAAGTCATCTTTTTCAGTCAACATTGTTTCATATTTCAGTATCCTAGAACCCATCAGCCTCCTCCTGGCTTTTGGAGTGAGAATCGTTTTCACTTGACGAGCAGTCACAACAATCAGTTGCCCCCCAAAGCTCAATTTCCTGCTTTCTTCCATCAATAGGGCAGTTGCTGCTACTGCCTGGACACACTGGGGCCATCCCTGGGATACAGGGTCCAATAGCTTAGAGAAGCATGCAGTGGCATTTCTTTTATCCCACCATTCTTGTGTTAGCACTCCTAAAGCAGCTCCTTCACTGCCAGTTAAAAAAAGGAGAAACAGTTTCTTTAAGGCAGGCAGTTCTAACGCTGGTGCTGTGATTAAAGCCTGCTTCAATACTTCTACTGACTCTTTTTCCTCTTTGGTCCATTTTAATATGTTGGACACATCCCCTGATCGCTTCAGATACAGTTTCTTTGTTTTCTGTGCATATGCTTCTACTCATATTCTACAATATCCAATTAGACTGAGAAATTAGTCCCCGCTTCTGGCACATATAACAACTGCCCTGTGACTGTTTCATCTTTCCATTTCAATTCAGTAATTTCAAAAAGTGTAACCTTCATTTCCAATCCCTCGACCCCTGTTATTCTTAGGGTGTCCCTGGTAAAATTAAGCCCTGGTATTTTATAAGCGAAAGATGACCCAGCTGCCGCTGTATCCACTAAAAATACAGCTGCTTCTTTATTAGGCTCCACTTCCAAATTTATCAAGGGCTCCTTGTGGGACCGGCTTTCAGGAAGCCCCTGACACCCTTATTCTTCGTTCATAACAGCGAGTTATTCACCTATAACAGCTCTTCCTTTTCTAATTCGGGACACCTTCCTATGAGGTGGCCCTCTTTTCCACAGCAGAAACATTTTCTTGTTGTTTGTTTCTGCTGTGGGGGTCCAGGGAACGACCTCCTCAACTCCCTGTTTCTGTTTTTATTCCCTCTATTCCAACTGTTCCCCAAATACTGACTTCTTTGTGGACCTCTCTTTTGCCAGTTCTCCATTTTCTGCTTTATCACTTGATCTGCTGCCACAACCATCAGTTTTGTCTTTTGTCTTTGTTTCTCTTCCTCTCTTCTAACAGACACCTTCTGTGCCTCTCTCAAGAGATCCACCAATAGTTGCTCATGCCACCCTTCTATTTTCTGAAGTCTCTTTTGTATATCCAGCCAGGATTTAGTGACAAAATTGACCCGCAATATTCCCTGTGCGACCTGATCCTCAGGATCCAACCCTGAGTACCTTCGCATTCTGTCTCTCAGTTTCTCCAAGAATTCACCTGGAGTTTCCTCTTTACCTTGCTGAATTTCAAAGGCTTCAGCAAAATTCTGGGTCTGAGGCACTGCCTCCTTAATCCCTAAGATTTTTCGTTCTCAGAAATCTCTAATGCGTGCTCTGTCATCGTCAGTATTTCCATCCCATCCGGGGTCCATTAATGGGTATATTACTCCAGCTGGGACTGCATCTGGACCCAGAGGGTGCATTTTCTCCCACTCTTTTAAAGCAGCTCGTCTAATCATTCCTCTTTCCTCCCCGTTAAACAGCATACCCAAGATAGACATCGGACAGTAAGGGGGAGGATGCTGTTCCGCCTTAGGGACAGGTAAACTGTTCAAAGGATCCCATCTGGGATTTCCTCGTTCTTCCTTATCTATGGAATTCCGTCTGACCATGAATAACAGCTGCACTTCTTGAGTCTAGCAAGCAGCATATCCAGATTCTTCCTCCGAAAAGGGAATTTTTCTGTTTACGTGCACATTCAAAGCCTGACAAATCCAATCCTCATCAGATCCGCACTTGGGTCAGAACACAGGGAATTTTACATCTAGGCAACAGCTGTCTTGTGCTGACCAAAGATGGGATTGTTGGCATAACTTCATGCTAACGAATCTGGTATTTGCAGTTTGTCACCGGTCCAACCAAAACTTGGGGCTATTCTTTATGTTTAAAATAGATGTCCTCATAACGACCCCTGCTCCCTCTATGACGCTTTCCTTTTTGGAAGGTATCTTACCCTCAGGACTCAGATTACTCAGATCACTTTCAACCAACAGAGTCAAAAGTTCCTGAGTTTCCCTGGTGCCATGCACATATGGACCCATGGGAAAGTCTCCTATGAAGATTTTTGAGGACTGTCACGCATGGGAGCTCTTTGGGACACTATGGGGATGTCCTGCATGGGTGGTTGTAGAAGATTAAGCGTGGGAGGGGGTGGTGGAGCTTGTGAGGGCGTTGTTTCACGTGTGGGGGGGGACATGGTCAGCCCTGGGGGTGTCACACGTGGGAGCATGGGGGGGTGATTAAGGGGGTGTGTCGGGTGGGAGGAGTGGTGGAACTTTGGTGGGGGGGGATTTCACTCGTGGGAGGGGGTGCTGGAGGATTTTGGGGTTGTCACTCGTGGGAGGGGGTGCTGGAGGATTTTGGGGGGTGGTTCCAGGTGTGGGAGGGGGCATGGGCAGCCCTGGGAGTGTCACATTTGGGAACCTGAGGGGGGAGTGATTAAGGGGGTGTCACGCGTGGGTGGGGTCTGGGACACTTTTGGGGTGTTTCAAGTGTGGGAGGGGGCGTGGAGAACGTTTGGGGTGTCACTCGTGGGAGTTTTGGGGGTGACTATGGGGATATCACATGGGAGGAGATGGTGGAGGTTTTTTGGGGGGTGTTTTCACACGCGGGAGGGGGTGTGGGGAGCTTTGGGGTTGTCACATCCGTGTGGGTGACACTTGTGGGAGGGTGGGGGGTGATTAAGGGGGTGTCAGTTTTGGGAGTGGATGATGGATAATTTTGGGGTCTATCACATGTGGGAGCTTTTTGGGAGGCTGTGGAAGTGTCACGTCTGGGTGGTCTTTAGAAGATGAAGGGGGTGTCACACATGGGAGGGGGGGGTGGAGGTCTTGGGGGATCATGAATGGGCGGAGATGTGGAAGCTTTTTGGGGGGGGGGTCATGCGTGGGAGCATTCTGGGATATTATTTGGGCCAATTGTTGAGCAATAGTTGGCAAATAGTTGACCAGTAGTTGAACAACAATTGACCAGTGGTTGACCAAGAGTTGAACAAAGATTAACCAGTGCTTCACCAATAGTTGTTGAAATGGTTGACCAGTATTGAGCAACGTTCAACCAGTGGTTGACCAGTCTTTAACCAATAGTTGACCAATAGTTGAACAATGATTGACCAATGGTTGACCAATAGTTAACCAGCAGTTGACCAATACTTGAACAATGATTGACAAACGGTTGACCAAAAATTGATCAGTGGTTGATCAAAAATTGAGCAACAATTAACCAGTGGTTAACCAAAAGTTGAGCAGCAGTTGACCAATAGTTTATCATCAGTTGACCAGTGGTTGACCAACAACTGACCAGTAGGTGACCAGTGGTTGACCATGAGCCAGCACGTGCCCTCATGGCCAAGATGGACCCTGGGGTGCATTCCATGAGCATGGCCAGCACGGTGATGGATAGCCAAAGCAATGGGCCGTAGCGGTGGCACACGGCAGCGCTGCGTCTGCACCACTCCCTCCCGTCCCCTGGAGGGACGCTGCTCTCTGAGGTGCTCCCAGGGAGCTCGGGGCCGTGGGCAGATGTCTCGGCCCCTCTGTGGCTGCTCACACAGCCCCTGCCTGGGATGCAGTTGGTGCTCTCCATCGCAGCCCACGCGGAGGCCACAGCTTCCTCTGCCGGGTCGGTGCCTCAGTCGGGCGCAGGGATGGAGAAGACGAGGACGGGAGACGCTGGAAGGAGCGGAGAAGGTTTTTCCACAGAGCCCAATGGGGAGGGTCACAAGAGGGTCAGAGCACTGCCAAGGAGCAGGAGATGTCACAGGGCAGCGCTGCATGGGATGGGAGCCAGCAGGCAGCTCTTGGGTCAGCATCCCCTCACTTTTCTCTGCCTTTCACTTTCGCTTCCACTCTGACTCACCCACATTTCCCGGAATGGGAGGAGAAGGGATTGAGGCTGCAGAGTATAAGTAGCCCCGCAGCTCAGTGCTCATCACTAACAAATGTGATGTCCATCGACAAGTAGGGTCAGATGGAGGACCCAGAGAACTATAGGCCTGTCAGCCGGACCTTGGTGCCAGGAATGTTACAGAGCAGCTCATCCTGAGTGTCATAACGCAACACATAGGGGACAACGAAGTGATTGGGACCAGTCAACATGAGATTATGAAAGGCAGGTCCTGCTTTATTGACCTGATCTCTGACTATGACAAGGTGACCAACTTGGCGGGTGAGGGGAAAGCTGCGGATGTTGGCTACCAGACATTAATAAAGCTTTTGACACTGTTCCCCACAGTGTTCTGGAGAAACTGGCTGCCCATGGCTTGGATGTCTGAATGCTCCTCTCGTGGAAAACTGGGTGGGTGGCTGTGACAGAAGACTTGTGGTGAATGGAGTTCAGCCCAGCTGGAGTCCAGTCAGAACTGGTATTCCCCAGGGCTCGGTACTGGGACCGGTAGTTCTCTTTACTATCTTCATCTGTGTTCCCCAGGGGTTGGTTTTGGGGCCTGTCCTGTTTAATATCTTTATTGATGACCTGGACGAGGGGACTGAGTGCACCCTCAGTAAGTTTGCAGGTGGAACCAAGCTGTGAGGAAGCGCTGATCTGCTTGGGAGAAGGAAGGCCCTACAGAGGGATCTGGACAGGCTGAATCGCTGGGCTGAGGCCAGTGGGATGAGGTTCAACAAGACCAAGTGCCGGGTCCTGCACTTTGACCACAACAACCCCAGGCAACACTACAGGCTTTGGGCAGAGTGGATGGAAGACTGCGTGGAAGAAAAGAACTGGGAGTTTTGGTTGACACTCAGCTGAACGTGAGCCAGCAGTGTGCCCAGGTGGCCAAGAAGGCCAATGGCATTCTGGCTTGTATCAGAAATTGCGTAGCCAACAGGACTAGGGAAAAAATCATTGCCCTGGTGAGGCCGCACCTCGAGTATTGTGCTCAGTTTTGGGCCCCTCACTAGAAGAAAGACATTGTGGCCCTGGCGTGTGTTCAGAGAATGGCAAGAAAGCTGGTGAGGGGTCTGGAGCACAAGTCTTATGAGCAGCGGCTGAGGAAACTGGGATTGTTTAGTCTGGAGAAGGGGTGGCTCAGGGTAGACCTTATTTCTCTCTCCAGCTACATGAAGGGAGGTTGTGGCCAGGTGGAGGTTGGCCTCTTCTCCCATGTAATTAGTGATAGGACTAGAGAGAATGGCCTCAAGTTGTTCCAGGGGAGGTTCAGGTTGGATATTAAGAACAATTTCTTCTCTGAAAGAGTGGTCAGGTGCTGGAACACAATGCCCAGGGTGGTGGTGGAGTCACCATCACTGGAGGTGTTGAAGAAATGTTGAGATGTTGTACTGAGGGACATGGTTTAGTGGGGATATATTGGTGGTACATGGATGGTTGGACTTAGAGATGTTTTCAAACCTTGATGATTCTATGATTCTAATGATCTGGAGGGATGAGGGAACTGTGTGCGCTCTCATTAAGTTTGGAGATGACACCAAGTTAGGAGGGAGTGTTGATCTTCTTGAGGATAGGAAAGCTCTGCAGCGGGATCTGGACGGGCTGGATCAATGGGCCAAGGTCAACTGTACGAAATTCCATAGACTAATTGCCACGTCCTGCCGCTGGGTCACAGCAATCCTGTACAATGCTACAGGCTAGAGGAAGAGTGACTGGAAAGCTGCCCAGGTGGCCAAGATGTCCAACAGCATCCTGGCTCGTGTCAGAAATAGTGTAGCCATCAGGAGCAGGGATGTGAATTTCATCGAATCATAGAATCATAGAATGGCCTGGGTTGAAAAGGACCTCAAAGATCATCGAGTCTCAACCCCCATGCTAAGTGCAGGGTCGCCAACCACTAGACGAGGCTGCCCAGAGCCACGTCCAGTCTGGCCTTGAATGCCTGCAGGGACGGGGCATCCACAACCTCCCTGGGCAACCTGTTCCAGTGTGTCACCACCCTCTGTGTGAAAAACTTCCTTCTAATATCCAACCTAAATCTCCCCTGTCTCAGCTTAAAACCATTCCCCCTTGTCCTATTGCTATCTACCCTCACAAACAATCGATCCCCCTCCTGTTTATAGGCTCAATTTCCTCCTCTACTTGGCGCTGGTGAGGCTACTTCTCAAAAACTGCATTCTCTTTGGAGAAACTCGCTACAAGAAGGGCACTGAGGTACTGGAGTGTGTTCAGAGAAGGGCAGTGAAGCTGGGGAAGGGTCTAGAGAGCAAGCTACCCCAGGTAAAAGCTCTTTGGGTCATTACAGTTGGCCTGTGCACTCATTGCCAACGTGACCTATGGCTGAGAATGGAACTTACATTTCTTCCACATATATAATATTAAGAATGTGCATCTGTTATCACTGAGGTCTGAGTTTTTACAGGAAAATCCTTAGCTTAACCTTCCTACCAAGACAGGAATCACAGAAAAGGCCACTCAAAACATATATGACATTTGCTTTTTAGTAAGGAGTCATGTGCAAACAACACATCAATGATTCAGCAGCAGGTGACACATAGAGCAGGAGTGGAAAGCTTCCCTGTCACCACACTTGCTGTAGAGTGTTTTCCAGTATTCCTTCTACGGCACAGGCATCAGCATGTTTGACATCCCACAAATGTGGGAGCTGAGAAATGTGGCACGAACTGTGGCTGGATGTGCTTGTTGGCACTGCAGCTGGATTCTCGGCATGTCAGTGGGAAACACCTGGACTGGTGAACTTACACAAAGGCACAGGAGCTTTCCCTCCAGTCAGACTCCCACAGAGGATGTGCTTGTGTTCATTTCCACGGGAGCGATATGGTCAGTAAGAGGAACGGGTCCTATAAGCTGCTTTAGCAAAGAAG
>NW_018364555.1:57695-59092 GCF_002078875.1 Numida meleagris | reverse complement strand
TAGGATCTAGCTGGACGTTGTATTTCTCTCTTCCAACTCAAAGACATCTAGGAAGACTCGGCACATACTGTGACGTTAAACGTAACTCGTAATAAGTTATGCAGCCATGCCAGGGTGAGATTAAGTGCAGTATGAGCACCTCCTTCCTTGCAGACAAAATTCCTTGAAATGCCATAAGAAATGCGTTAGCAGGAGTAAAAAGCACATGGTGTTTTAAATCACGGCATCACTTGGGAGGATGGGAAATTATTCAGGAGGAATACAGCAGAAACCAGACAGAAATACTCACTGCGACGAGGAGTTGGTTACTGGTGATACACCACGGTCTGCACCTCCAGGAAACGTGACTGTCCTTCTCCTTTCTACATCCGACTAGAAGATCTATGTGACAGAAAAACGATCCCACGGGAGATTTAAGAACACCAATTTATTAAGGAAGAGATGGGTCTGGGTTTAGAGGAAAAAGAATTTTTGCACATAGAATCACAGATGTGTTTGTGTTGGAAGAGACCTTGAAAGACACATGAGCACCGGCCAAAACGCCAGCCCAGATGCATGAATAAATGTCTCTTCATCAACAAGGCATCATAATTATGTGCTGAGGATGTATCTAGGGAGAAGTGCCTCTGAGGTTTTCTTGGACGCACACATGAGACACTGTAAGAGTGTAGTCAAAGAGTCTAAGGGAGATAGCAATGCGATAAATGACTTCCTCGCCCCAAATCTTTGGATTCCTGTGACTTTTGTGTTGTAGAACCTTCCTAGGGAGCTGCAGTTCAGTACTCAAGTCTACCCACAGAAAAAGGAAAGAGAAGGCATCGTTCTCCCTGGGTCCTACCAGCACACCTCAGGGCCATTCCAGATCGTGGAATTTTTGCACTTCACATGAGTCCAGAGTCCTGATTTCTTTAAGCCATACTACCATCACCTTTACATAGACTTTATCACCGTTTTCCAACGACCTTTTCTTGATCTGGTGTCTATATGTAATGGAGTCAAAATAACTTTGGCAACAGCTCCTCTGCAGAGCTAGGTTTACAAACCACAGGCCTGTCCTGCCGTGGTCGTGCAGACCTTTGGAATACGCCCTCCTGGTCCAGTCCTTCCGCTGTGTACGGCCGCCAGCCCGATGACCCCAGAGGTTGGAGGCACATACAGCAGAGATCTATTTCATCCACACCTACAGGGAAAGCTTCAAGTGCTTTTGTAACATTTTCTTTTCAAAGTGTGGAATGTTGTTTGTGGGGTTTTTTTTGTTTTTTTGATGTATTTATGTAATGTTTTTGGAGCGATTCCACTGAAGATATTCTTTGTAATTGAATTGAATGGCTGATTTATTCATAGAATCATAGAACCACCAAGGTTGGAACAGACCTGCAAGATCACCCAGGCCACCC
>NW_018364555.1:46453-55525 GCF_002078875.1 Numida meleagris | reverse complement strand
CTAACAGTTATTGGCCCCGTTTTGCAGTCCCTCCCTTCTGGCTCCAAGCAGAAACAGCTGTACATGGGACATACCTTAACACCCAGGGAACAAAAATGGCAATTGAGGAATTCTGTTTTGAACTCAGATGTCCATCACTAACACAGTCTGTGGTTTATATTAATTAAAAAAAAACAACTTTCACAGTAAAGGTTTTGAAATGTGGCAGTGTATATCCCTGGCCCCACAGCTTCCACAGACAAACAAATAGATCTGTTCTAGTTTTGAAATCCATGGGGTTTGCTCCACAGTCTCATGACATAAAGCCTAAGGGAGTGACAAGACCAAGACTTTCAATTTTCTTGATGGTCTCAGAAGGTCGAACTAAAATAGAAACTAAAACCACCGCTGACAAGAAAAGTCACTCCACGTGGACACACTTCTCAGAAATCCCCCAGCTTACCAGCCGCAGGGTCTCCCACCATGGCCAACGTGTTCATCTGCACGCTTTGGTCTCCTTCCTGCAACATCTCCTGGGATGTCAGAGCAGACAAGTTGCCTTAAGCAGCAGATCAACAACGGCAGCAAATGGAATCATAGAGTGGCTTAGGTTGGAGGGAGCCTTAAAAGTCATCCGAGTTCTAACCCAAATTGAGGTTACCAACCGCTAGACCAGGCTGCCCAGGACCCCATCCAACTGTGCCTTGAGTGACTCCAACACAACCGTGACTCCAGCACAGGAGGGTCCTGCAGTGGGTGGCAGAGGGACGTGGTTTCTGCAGGAGAGGGGAAGGGAAGGAAGAGCCCCCTCCCCAGACTGGCAGTTGTGCCCTGGTTCTTCCATCTCCTCGGTATGAACGCTGTCTCAGCTCCTCAGGGTTTTCTCTTAACGTGAGATATAGAATCACAAAATCGCTAAGTCTTTGAGATTGGAAGGGACTTTTTGAGATCACCCAGTCCATTGCCCCTGCTCAAACAGTGTCAGCCAGAGCTGACTCCCCAGGAGCAACATGTCCAAAGAACAGAGCTGGTGAGGAGTTTGGAGCACAGGTCTTATGGGGAGCAGCTGAGGGAACAGGGGTGGGTCAGTCTGGAGAAGAGGAGGCTCAGGGGAGACTTTATCGCCCTCTACAACTACCTGAGGGGACGTTGTGGTGAGGTGGGGGTCAGCCTTTTCTTCTAGGTAACAGAAGAGAATGAGAGGGAATGACCAAGGGAAGTTCAGGTTGGATGTTAGGAAAAATTTCTCTGAAAGAGCGGTCAAGCAGTGGAACAGGCTGCCCAGGGAGGTGGTGGAGCCACCATCCCTGGAGGTGTCCAAGAAACGTGGAGATGTGACACTGAGGGACATGGCTCAGAGGACACGGTGGGGGTGGGTTGATGGTTGGACTAGATGATCTTAGAGGTCTTTTCCAATCTTAACCATTCTGTGATTCTCTTCTGTGTTTCTATGATCACGCCCAGGTTTTACTTATCCTCATGACCATTCAAAGGTTATACAGCTCTTAGTGCAGCTCATAACCCAGACATTGCCCCTTAAGCATCCCAGAGTTCCATCAAGGCTCCCAGATCCTAATTTCCTCTCCCATTTTCCTTACTGTATCGGAGCACAAGCACGTCTCCATCCCATGTCCCCATAAGTATCAATCCACATAGACAGATGAAGGTTGGACAATTCTGCTCCTAGATTCATTGTTTTTGCCACCCCGTGACTTGTCCTGAGAGACCTCCAGCTTTACCCCACAACCTGCCCTCACCCACATGCAGTTACGTGGACATCCTTCCTACAAGCCCATCCTGGGAGGTAATCACTTGATCTCTTATTCTCAGTGGATGCATCTTGTGTGCTTAAAGTTTGGTGTGACAGACATAAATGCAAAATTAAGTGTAGGTCATCCATTTAAATCCCATGTTTTATTCCCCTTTTGCATTTGACATCATTCTTCCTTCTTTAAAAACATTCCCACACTGATTTATTTTGCAGTAGCATCCAGCAGCAAGTTCAGCATGGGGCACGTGTCACAATGGAAAGCAAACGCTTCCCGTGCCCAAGCATCATGACTGTTCCAAGCCGTCCTGCTAATTGCATTCATTTAAATTGACAGAAGGGCTCTCCAGATACTGGTCAGCTCTGAAACTAGAGGTGGTTTGGGAGTTCCTTCACTGGTATTCCTCTCCATTGAGCTGGTGAACACCTAGTAGCTGATCGCTGGCTAAGGCCTGATGCTAACAGAACATGCTCTTCAGAAGAATGTGTGCTTTCTAACACAGCAGAAGATGAAAAGCACTGCATACTTTCCATGCCACCTCTGTGTTCCTCATAGTCATCTCTGAAGTTCTTCAGTGGATATATACACTGTTGGATGGAGGTTAAGTGTGACCCACAGAGAAATGCTCATTTTGGTTTACAATTAGACCAGGAAATTCTTCAGCTGTTCATCTGTCAGAGTTTATGAGTCAGCAGGGAGGAGACCACTACTAAGAAAGCTCTTCATGCTTTCTGTACGGGTCTCTCACCTTCTGCTAAAATCTGAGCAATTCTTTGGGTCCTGCTCTCTTCTCCACCACTTTGCAGTCTCTCTCAGAGTGTTCTGCTTTCCCATTGTGTGTAATTCAGAATGCATCAGCACGAGTGTGCTGTCAATGAAGAGGAACAAACACCATAAAGGCATGACTCGGTTCACCTTGTTTAGATTGTTACGCTGCAGGGAGGTGCTTAGATCCAATAAGACAAGCCACCTGACTTTGAGTAGAAATGGAGAGCAGATCCTCTGTGCTGTGCTCGATGACTACAATGCAATCAAGGTTGAATGAAGCTGCCTAGAAGGAGCCGGCCATCCCAATCGTCTCTGTTGTATCTTAAATTTTCTATACGTTTTCAATGAATTGCTAAGCATTTCGCTCAGCCTTTCACACAGATGAACACAACCACAAACACAAATGAACACCATCACAAACATGACCAAACACAACCACAAATACAGATGAACACAAACACAGATGAACACAACCACGAACACAGATGAACGCAACCACATGGGTGAACAGAACCCCAAACATGGATGAACACAACCACAGTCACAGATGAACACAAACTCAGATGAACACAACCACGGTCACAGAAGAACTCAGCCACCAACACAGTACCCAGTTACTAAATCTCAATACAACATGAACGTCCAAGTCTGAACCGCACAGCACATGCCATCTGAAAACATTTAACGTCGTCCCCTCCAAATTTGTTCCAAGTTTTTCACCCAGCAGGGCATTGTTCCTTTGTTCCTCCTGCTTGCATCGCCATATCCTGCTCTACTTCAAGTTTCTCATTGCACAGAAATTTGTCTCAGGAGACTTTCTAGCAGTTTCTCTTGTCTGGGCAGGCTGGAGTGTTGAAGGCTGATGAGAAAGGACAGAGCACCACACACTTCTACACGCCCCGAAGCCCTTTGTGTTAAATAAAACAAGCTGAGACATGGCAGGCAATGGGAAACATTGCTTAGATCAGAGAAGCTGCAGAGCTAGGACGGGTTGCTGTGTTGGGACACTGGGATTGCCCAGGGACAGACCGGGTGAATGAGGTGGGATAGAAAGATACATCAATCTGAGTGTCCATTCACTGGGACAGAGGAAGGTCTGGGCAGACCAAAGCTGTTCCTGGTGGTAATGTGCCACTGGGAGCTCACATACAAATCAACTTGAGCTTATTTCCTTGAACTCCCACTTCAGCACTTAGAGGGTCACTTCTAAGCCTAGATCGGTAGATGACTCTACCCCTGTTAGTGATGTTTAGGTTTCCTTGCTGGAAACAACAGAGGAAAAATGCAAACCATAATGTTTTTATTAAGAAGATGAGGAATCCTGTCAGCATTCAGCTAGGAAATGGGTGGTTTGTTAGTATGGAGAGAGGCTGAACACACATATTCCCGCTGAGATACCTCTCCCATAGACAGTGCTCATGTCATAGCTCCACACCACTGGCCAAAGCACCAAACTTCATCCAGTGTCCAAACCACTTCATCCAGTGTCTAAATAAAGCTGGGAAATCTTTCCTTAATAGCACTGTCTCGTTTTGCATATTTATGGGGAAACACCAGATCCAAATGGGAGAGTTCAGGCTTGCCATGGTAGGAAAGCTTTGAGCTGTCAGCCCGGTGAGAATTGGAATCATGGTACTGACACCGAGCAGTGATAATAGTAATTAATATTACTGGGAATTGCAGCGGCAAGGGAAGGAGAGAAGATTCCTCTCCTGCCATCGGCATCAACAAATGATGAAATTCACACCTGACAGCAGATTTTATTGCTAACTTTAGGATTCTACATATG
The DNA here is from genome assembly GCF_002078875.1 of Numida meleagris. Lineage (NCBI taxonomy): Eukaryota > Metazoa > Chordata > Aves > Galliformes > Numididae > Numida > Numida meleagris. The sequence goes on along the minus strand of NW_018364555.1, from coordinate 51,220 downwards.
AGAGCATCGTGTTCGTGAGAAGGCAGAACACAGAGGTCACCCTGTCTGCTGAGAAGGTGCCTGATGGGTGCACAGTGATGGAGACACACGGCCCCCGGAATGACAGCAGTGACGTGGGAGGCACAGGAAGACAGTGCTTTGAGACTAACATGGCCAAAGGGATGTTCCATCCCATATGGCGTCGTGTGAGGAGCTGTAAAACTGAGGGGTGCTGGCCTGGGTTCCAAAAATGGAAGTGGCAGAGAAGAGTGGGCAGAATGAGGAGCGCGTTTTTGCCACTGCCTTATCTTTCTGGAGTCCAAGGAGGATGAACTCTGCCACAGTGCTTTTGTTCTCCACGGACACCGAGTGAACAGGGCCTGAAGCACAGAAAGGAGCTGCCAGCAGTGGTGTTCGATGCAGGACATCATCCGTACACAGACATACTCATCAGTCCTATGCTAAATATGAATCATTCTCCTTTTGATGCCTTTTTGGGACAGTTTCAATTTAAAATCAATGCTTCCCTGTGCTAGGGGCTGTTAACCCTTAGATATCTGGTCTGTACAAACTTGGATGGAAAAAAAAAAGAAAAAGAAGTAAAGCAGGAAATAATTCCAAATTTTAGAAAGGCTTGTGGTTAGCACTTGCTGCTTAGCAGGTATTTTCACTTAGACAATGCAGAACACAGAACTGCTCAGTCCTTCAGACTCTTATAAGGATCCTTAGCAATGCGTAGAGTAGTTAATGTTATTTTCAGTGACACTTCCCATAAGATATGAACTTTTGTCCAGCAGTACCCAAAAGTGGAACATCCAGAATACTCCTGGTGTTGTTCATCACAAAGCACATGAAAAAAATAATAAAAAAAAGGAAGTTCTTAAGTTCTAACCCCCTGCTTGGGCTAGGAACACCTGGTAACCTTAAATCCCACTTGTGTCGGGGTGTTAAGCTGCTCCAGCTCATTGCTTTGTGACAGCCTTGGTCTTTTGTCCTCACCTCTCTTCTCTTCCTTCCTGCAGCAGCAGATGTAGCAGCTGTTCCTGTGCACAACGTGCCCCTACCTTCTGTAGATGTGTAAATGTGGGTAGGAATCACCTCGTCTGTGGGAATGGTTTCCAAACCACTGCCACATTAAATTGTGTCTCCAATGCTTTCCTTGGCGGTCACTTCATTTTCTACAGTCAGCAAAATGTCTTTCACTGCATCTGTGACTCTGTGTTAGTCCATAATTAAGATAAAGAATCCGAGCTAGAGCCAAAGGGAAGAGGCAGTGGTGGGAAGGACGGCATCAGTGCTACATGAGGTACTGCAGAAAAGACTTGATGCACTGCAGAGGAAAGGAAAAAGCCTTCATTCCCATCACCTGCCTCAGAAAATGACCCAGCTGACACCTTGTGTCAGAGCTTTAATTGAGAACTCGTTGAGATCCTACAGCACATCCAGTATTTTTGATAGCATTTATCTATTTGCTGGTGTTTCAGGTAGTGGCTGGGAGCCCTGCTGGGGGCCTGTGCTCATTGTCAAGAGAACAGAAAGGAAGTGCCAACTTGTCACAGAGTTTACCATGTCCTGCAAATCAAAAGATGAATCTTCAACATGAGCGAACAACAAGATTTTATTCCAAAGGCATTTTTGTGGCAACGCTGACCAAATACATCGTATGAGAGATCCTTTGGAAAAACTGGCCACGGTTCTATACCTTTCCCTTTTCACTTCCTACTCTTCTGCCCCACAGTTTTCTCATGGCACTCTTTACCTCTTTATTCCTCAGTGTGTAGATGAGGGGGTTCAGCATGGGGGTGATGATGGTGTAAAACAGTGCCACGATCTTCTCCCTCGAGAGATCACTGGGTGGGCGTATGTAGGTGAACGTGCACGGCCCGAAGAACAGAACCACCACTGTGATGTGGGACCCACAGGTGGAGAGAGCCTTGCGCCGTCCTTTGGACGTGTGACTTCTCAAGGAAACCAAGATCACCACATAAGACACCACCAGGATGAAGAAAGAGCTCAGAGTTATCATCCCGCTGTTGGCGATGACGATGACGCCGACGGCGTAGGTGTCAGCACAGGCCAGTCGTAGCAGGGGGTGGACATCGCAGAAGTAGTGGTCAACTTTGTTGGGGCCACAGAAGGGGAGCCGAGCGGTCAGAAGAGTCTGCACGACGGAGTGCACGCAGCCTCCCACCCACGAGCCCACCACCATGCGGCCGCACACGCGCCTGGTCATGAGCGCGGTGTAGTGCAGAGGTCTGCAGATGGCCGTGTAGCGGTCGTAGGCCATCGCTGTGAGGATGAACATCTCCGTGCAGCCAAAGAAATGGGCCCCAAAGAGCTGTGCTATGCAGCCCGCAAAGGAGATGGTTTTGTTTTCGACAAGGAAGTCGGCAATCATTTTGGGAGCTGTGACGGAGGAGTAACAGATGTCTACAAAGGACAAGTAGCAGAGGAAGAAATACATGGGGGAGTTCAGATGTTGGCTGCTAATGACGGTGACAATAATGAGCAGATTTCCCACCACGTTAATCGTATAGAAGCAAAGGAACGTCACAAAGTACACCTCCTGCACACCTCGATTCTCAGAGAGGCCGATGAGAATGAACTCCTTCACAACGCTTGCATTCCCATCCTTGGTCAGTTGGGCAGCCATGCACAACACACAGCCTGTGCACATGGAAAAGCAAGGACACGTGGTTCGTCATCATCATCATTGTTAATAACGAATTCTGTACCAGAGATGAGGAAACACACAGGATTACTGTTAACCCTACAAAATGATTGCTTTCCCTATGTTTTTCCCCTGGATCTTTCTTTCTCCTCGAGTGAAACACTAGCCATGGTTGCCACTGTGCTCCTCCATCCTGGTCCTTTGGGACTGTGAAGGATCTGTGAGTCTACGGCTGTTGTGCTAAGGGAAGGACAGTGTGAGGCACAACGAGGGTGCAGGGCAGGACTTCTTCCCCCATTATGGACCAAGGTTATGATTACAACCCTTGTAAGAAGGGTGCCCTCAGGAGGTCCTGGAAATATCTCTTGGAATACTGATTTATTTTGCAAGTATAAATGATACTTGAATTGTTGTTTAGAGGGGAAAAGAAACTGCACAGAGGGGAAAAAATCTCTCTTATATATACACATTTTGGAAAAAAAAATGCAATGTCATGGGCTGAAAAAATGAGTTCTGGGGAAGTCATCTGTCATGGAGAGAACAGCAAAAAATTTCTTTAGTCACGTACGACTTCTGTATTTATCTTGCTCAAAATCTCAGTATTTGCCTTGCTGCCGTGCTACCTTGTGAGGAAGGAAGAATGAAAGGGTCATTTGGAATCATCTGTCCCAGCACTGCATGCGTTTCACCTCCTGCTGATTCCTGATGCACTCTGGAGGGCATTATTGCAAGTTCACGTCTGCCTAATGCAGCTCATCTAGAAGGCGGTCAGGACAGATCCCTCTGTAAAGGCAGAGTGGCTAAACTGGAGTCCTTTACAGAACTGCTGCTTTTTCTACTGACCAGGAGGGGTTCAACTAAATGACCATCACCAGGTAAAGCCAACTTCAGAGAATAATCTTTGTCATACCCTGGTAGTCACCCAGAGCTTTCACTAATGCCACTCTATTATTTGTTTTGTGGCTGAACTTCTTATTCATAGGCATCTGTAAATCTCTGCAGTTCCTCATTCCAGAAAGTGAGAATCCTTTGCTTCAGTTGGTTCCAACCACTGCCCCCTGGTAGTAAAGAGGTAAACTACATCTTGAAAAAGCCATTAGTATTTCCAGCTCAGAGCATCAGAGCTCCCTCAGTCCTAGAAACCAGTAGATGTAAACTCTTCACAGAATTTACCCAGAAATAGGCACTCTTAGAGGTAAATTATCACCTATGTCAGATACATTCTAGTTTGCTGACATTCCTAAGTCAACTGGTGCTCAAAATCACCGTTACACGTCTTGACCAATGAAACCACAATCCGTTCTCCCTGAGCATGCAGGTGATCCTGAGTAGGGAACGACGTGGAATGATTCAGTGAACTCCAACTCTGTAGCACGACTTTAACATTACAGCAGAATCAGAAACTCTTGTGGGAGCCAAAGAAACCCAATCAAGCATCCCTAGGAAACACCAAAATGGTTGAAAACCCGTAATTACCCTCAAACCCACAGCCTAGGGAGGAAGGTGTCTAATTCACGATGGAAATGCCTGCTTATTTCTGCTGACCCGAGGAGGATGGCAGATATGACAAACTCAGTAGAGGATTCCCAAAAGTTATGTCTTACCACTTCAAGAATCTTTTCAGGGACTTCACAGGTGTATGATATAATTCAACCACCTGCAAAATGAAATAAATACAATATGGAACTGCTAATGTTTCAGAAAGGATTAAAAATATTTACTTTCTCCTTATTGTGCATATTTTTCACTAAAACCTTACGTGGTTCATGGACAACAAAAGAACAAAACCCAAGTGATCTAAGCAGGGCTGCAGAACTAGCCCTGCACATGCATGGCTCTGGTGAAAGATGACAGAGAGAGTTAATAATTGTTGTGAAAATTGTTTTTTTTTATTTTCACCTCAGTTCAAGGGGAAAGGAAAGAAGGAAAGGGAAAGGGAAAGGGAAGGAGAAAAAGGGGAAGAACAGAAAGGGAGAAAGGGGTAGAGGAAAAAGTGGGAAAAAAAAGGAAGGGAGAAGGGCAGGGGAAGGGCAGGGCAAGAGCAAGGCAAGGCAAGGCAAGGCAAGGCAAGGCAAGGCAAGGCAAGGCAAGGCAAGGCAAGGCAAGGCAAGGCAAGG
>NW_018364555.1:40913-45278 GCF_002078875.1 Numida meleagris | reverse complement strand
GACTCCCATTTTTAAGAAAGGGAGAAAGGAAGACCCAGGGAACTACAGGCCGGTGAGTCTCAGTTCTGTGCCTGGGAAGATCATGGAGCAGATCCTCCTAGAAGACATGTTAAGGCACATACGTGACAAGGAGGTGATCCGAGACAGCCAGCATGGCTTTACCAAGGGTAGATCTTGCCTGACCAATCTGGTGGCCTTCTACGATGGAGTGACAGCGTCAGTGGATGGGAGGAGGGCGATGGATGTCATCTACCTGGACTTCTGCAAAGCCTTTGACAAGGTCCCTCATCACATCCTTCTCTCCAAATTGGAGAGGTATGGATTTGAAGGATGGGCTGTTTGGTGGGTTAAGAACTGGTTGGCTGGTTGCAGCCAAAGGGCTGTGATCAATGGTTCTATGTCAGGGTGGAGGCCGGTCACGAGTGGTGTCCCTCAGAGGTCTCTATCAGTGATGCAGACGATGGCATCAAGTGCATCCTCATCAAGTTTGCAGATGACACCAAGCTGAGCGGTACAGTCGATACACTGGAGGGAAGGGAAGCCATCCAGAGCAACCCGGACAGGCTGGAGAAGTGGGCCCATGTGAACGTAATGAGGTTCAACAAAGATAAATTCAAGGTGTTGTGCTTGGGCCGGTGCTATCCCAGGTATTGATACAGACTGGGGGAAGAGCTCCTGGAGAGCAGCCCTGCAGAGAGGGACCTGGGGGTCCTGGGGGTGAGGAGCTGGACATGAACCAGCAGCGTGCGCTGCAGCCTGGAACGCCAACGATGTTCTGGGCTGCATTAAAAGGAGTGGTCAGCAGGGAGAGGGAGGTGATCGTCCCCCTTTACTGGGCTCTTATGGGGCCCCATCTGGAGTACTGTGTCCAGACCTGGGGCCCCACCACAAGAAAGACGTGGAGCTCTGGGAATGAGTCCAGAGGAGGCCACCAAGATGATTAGAGGATGGACCACCACTCCTGTGAAGAAAGGTTGAGGGAACTGGGCTTGTTTAGCTCGGAGAGGAGAAGGCTCTGGGGAGACCTCATTGTGGCCTTTCTTTACTTGAAGGAAGTGTATAAACAGGAGGGGGAGCAATTGTTCACAAAGGTGGATAGTGACAGGACAAGGGGGAATGGTTTTAAACTAAAACATTTAAGTTTAATAAGAGAGATTTAGATTTAAGTTGAGGAGAGATTTAAGATTTAAGTTGGATATTAGGAGGAAGTGTCGTGCCCCACGTAGCACCGCATATTCTCCGTGTGAGACCCGGACAGCAGAGGTAGACCAATATGATGTGCTGCAATGCCCTTTATTAGTTTGCTAATAACAGGTTATATAATTTTCTCTACACACATTACATCACCTATTACTTGCTACAGTTAATGATTAGTGATATTATTCATAATTATATGGCCTCAGCAAAGTCCATCGTATACAACAGTCCATTGTCCATTGTCCATTCTGTAGCAGTCTTACGATCAGCATTCCATGCCTTTCTCTGATACACTGCCTCCTTCTGCTATCTGGACCTTCTGCTCCTTGAGGCACCACATAGTTACTCTAGAGCATTTTCCCAGCACATACGCTTCAGATGTTGAGCACTTTCCCAGCACGTATGCTTCAGATGCCTTGCATCAATACAGCATCCTTTCCCACAGGAAGTTTTTCACTTGGGGGTGGTGAGGCCCTGGAACAGGTTGCCCAAGGAGGTTGTGGATGCCCCATCCCTGGAAGCATTCAAGGCCAGGCTGGACGTGGCTCTGGGCAGCCTGGTCTGGTGGTTGGTGACCCTGCACTCAGTGGGGGGTTGAAACTTGGTGATCTTTGAGGTCCTTTTCAACCCAGGCCATTCTAGGATTCTATGACAGAAGCATCTGTATTTTGAAGAGAGTTATTTGGAGCTGACAAATCTTTCTGTCAAGTAGGACCTCATCTTTCTGAACATCTGCAGTCAGAGCTCCCTCTATGAAACAAAACACGATCGAATAAATGGACATGATAGTTCAGGCATCAGGTCAACCAATCAACTCCAGCTCATCGCTGCTCTGAAATCTGCTGCGTGTTTGGAGCTTCTGCCTTGTGGATGCCAATGGCATATTGTTTCTGCCATTGGCCATTCCTTGGTTTTGCTGAAATTTCTTGAAATACGGGCTGTGGATGCCCCATCCCTGGAGGTGTTCAAGACCAGGTTGGATGGAGCCCTGGGCAACATGGTCTAGAACCAAATCTGGAGGTTGGTGGCCCTGCCTGTGGCAGGGGGGTGGAACTTGAGGATCCTTGGGGTCCCTTCCAACCCAAGCCATTCTGTGATTCTATGATTCTACGATTCTGTGACTGGTGCAATAACAATTAAAGCAGTGTAACCATCTCCTGGCATAGAATGCCAGTAAACCACACAGAGAAAACGGAAATCCCAGGATTAAGGAGGAGGTGAAATGTTACTGTGGGTGAAAATAATCCTCTGATTTAAATTATCATATACACTGAAGCCTGGAGTCCTGGCCAAGGTTAGTGGCAGTTAACAGAGTGTTGGGTCAGAGAGCATAAAAAAGTCCTCCAATCTTTGGGAAAGAAAGAGGAAGAACAGCCCACAGAAGTCAGAGGCGAACACTCACCTCTCTGGGATGGTGAACAAATTCGGCCCAGTCCTACCGGGTGTTATCCCCAGAGACACACACAGCAGTGACTTGGCTGAGATCATTCTCAACACTCATGAAATGAACCCATGGCAAAAAGAACTGCTAGAAGAGACTTGATGCACGAGTCCAAATCGACGGGAATGAAGAAAAGTGCTTTCACCCGACTCCCTGGCTCTGCACACCGCAGTGGCAGTATGAAGCACTGAGGCCTGAACAGTGGGCCTCCAACAAACTATGACCTCTGGATGAACCCAGCGTTACGTATCATCAGTATCCAATCATTAGCAAATATGTATCTTGGTCAAAAGGTCTTGTTAGTAAGAGATTAGATAAAGCTTTATGAGGATGTATTCGCTTTTCCTTCTTTAGAAGCACAGTGCGAAGGCCTACGAGTACACAAACTTCCTTGGCTCCTCCTTGAGCCCTGGAGGTGGAATCCAGAAAAGAAACCAGATGTTTCCGCAGAACTGTCACATAAACTTGTTTATTCAACAACATAAAATCTGGACCCTCCTGTAGTGAGGTTGCAGTCAATGGTTCAATGTTCAAGTTGAGACTGGTGAGGAGTGGAGTTCCTCAGCGATCGGTACTGGGACCAGTGCTACTTAACATCTTTGTAGGCGACATGGACAGTGGGATTGAGTGCGCCCTCAGCAGGTTTGCAGATGACACCAAGCTGAGTGGTGCAGCTGACACGCTAGAAGGAAGGGATGCCATCCAGAGGGACCTGGGCAGGCTGGAGAGGTGGGCCCGTGCCAACCTCATGGAGTTCAACAAGGCCAGGTGCAAGGTCCTGCATCTGGGTCGGGGCAATCTCAAGCACAGATACAGGTTGGGCAGGAAACGGCTTGAGAGCAGCCCTGAGGAGAAGGATTTGAGGGTGTGGATTGGTGAAAGATTCAACACGAGCCAGCAATGTGCACTTGCAGCCCAGAAGGCCAACTGTATCCTGGGTTGCATCAAGAGAAGCACGACCAGCAGGGGAAGGGAGGGGATTCTGCCCTCCACAGCAAACCCAGCAGACTCAGTCATGGGCTGCACATCACAGCATTCAGGTTCCCATTTTCCCCAGCAGATCCACACCAGCAAGTCGGTCACTGAAGTTCCAGGGCATCCCACAAAAAGGTGAGAGATTTCTCCAGTGATTGTCTTTGCCATTGTGCACGATCTGATGCTTTCTGTCCTGCTTTTGGAGAAATGGTGATGGGAAGGGAGGAGGAAAAGCCGGCAGAAAGGAAAGGAGACATTTCCCTCTGCCGCTGCTGAGACCTTGGCTGTTGGTGCGTAACTGCCCTGATTATTTTCATGGCAGGGAAAGCTTCATTCCGGGGACCCTTTTTTATGAAAAAGTGCTATTGCATTGCCATAAGTAGATACACAGGAAAAGGATTTCTTCATTTCCGTATCAGAATGCAAAACTCTGCTATATGAGAACCTGAGAGTGTTGGTGAGGACACCCACCCAGGGTTTGTATGCAATGTGGTGCAGCTGAACCATCAAATATTGCACTCCCAAGGGTGGCAATGGTTTTCTTTCCTCCACTGCCTTCCCAGGCAATCTGTCAATGGGACAAGAGACGGCTGAACAGGTTTTCAGCTTTCCCTCCTCCTACACTTTTTTTTCTCTTGATGTTTTTGTGCATTTCTGGAATGTCCAAACTGGCATAACCATATTGTCGTGTTTCCTGAATGTGTTTCTCACCACTTAGATCAGTCAGAGATGTGCTCCACAACTGGGTAATA
>NW_018364555.1:37291-40183 GCF_002078875.1 Numida meleagris | reverse complement strand
TGAGAGCTGGCTGTGGTGGAGATGCTGTACAATGACTTCTTTGTGCCTGATGACCCGCATGCAATCCATGGCACCAAAAGTGTTGGGTGTTCACCAGTTCTGTGGCGGAAATTCACACAAACGGCACCAACAGCATCTGCCATTGCAGTGGCAGCAATCAGATGGAAAGATGAAGAGAGACCCTGGTTGAGTGATTTGACTTCTACTCCTTAAGAGTATGAAGACAATTTTGCTTCTCCTCTACGGAGCTGTGTCTCAGGCATGGAAACAATGTCGGAGAAAAGGTCAGAAAAACAGGAAAAAATGTCGGAAAACCTGTCCCAGGTGTTCCAGCAATTCCAGTATGATCTATCTTGGTCCTCCACACCTGGTCATTTTGCACCCTGCCCCGCTCTCCCTCCTGGTTCCTGAGTTCTGACTTCCCCCCAGGACAGCAGAGCTGGCCCAGGCAGTGCTGCCCCTTCACTCCGGGCTGAAATGGTCGCTACTCAGGAAAAAGGGTGGGTGTTTTTAGTGTGCTTTTTTAAAAAAAAATTATTTTTTGCTTAGCATTTTCAGAAGCAAAGCATGCCTCTAAAGAAACGTGAAGAGTACAGAAACATGAATGAAGATCACACTTTTCAAGGCCAGCGTCGACACCAGTTCACTCTCTGAGCAAAGGAAGGCGAAGGAGCGCGATTCCCCAAGTAGATGATCAGCAAGTCTGCCCAATTCACAAACAATTATATCCACACAGAAGAATCCATTCCTTCCCAATTACGAAAGCACAAAAGCACTTGGTGGCAGAGACACGACCATGGGTACCACCAAAGTTGTGAATGAAGCATTGTTGACCTCAAAGCACATTTCTGCCTCTCAAACATTGAAATGGCAGTGGATATGACAATCTTGATGCTAAGGTGTTGCAGAAGCTCCTGGTCCGCTGGGAGCAACCTCCGAAGCACGCACACTGGGGATGAGAAGCAAACCCGGTTAAGACCCCTCAGCCGCTGCTGCCCGCTCACCACATGTCTCCGCATGCACTGTCCTGCTCTGTACCTTGAACTGACATTTCTTCTTTTGCTTCCCTCGTCTATTTCTCAGCTGACGAGCTTCCTCTTCAGAGTGGCTAGCCCAGTTCTCCATCTGCTGCAGTTTTTCCACCTCCCCCTCCATCTCGGCCTGCCACTCCTGCTTCTCATTCTCATATGCATGAACCAGCTCTTCCATCTGCCGCAGTTTTTCTGCCTCCCTCTCCCTCTCGGCCTGCCATTCCTGCTCGGCCTTCTCGTATCCACGAACCCGCTCCTCCATCTGCCGCAGTTTTTCTGCCTCTCTCTCCCTCTCGGCCTGCCACTCCTGCTTGTCCTTCTCATTCTGGGCTTGCAGGTCTGGTGGGAGAAGCAGAGCTGCTGTATGGGAGGAGCAGACCCCCAGTCCCCAGGCAGCTCCGTCTCCTCCCCAGCCCTGAGCCACTCCGGAGGCGGTAGCGTTTCTCTGTGACAGAAGTTACCTTTGATTTGCTCGTCCTTCTCCGTCAGGGCATGGTCTGTGCTGCGGATGCTTCTGGCCAAAGGCTCTGTCCTCTGAAGGAACTCGTGCAGGACAGCGTCCGCCTGTGGGGCACCGGGAGCGCAGGAGTCAGGGGGCGAAGTGGCGGCGCTGGGCAGGGGCTGCTCTTCTTCCCACCTTCACCCCTTTGCCCGGCAGCGCCCGGTACCGCTCCACCAGCGCCTGCTGGTCTCCCAGGAACAGCCAATGACCCCCTGGCACCAAGTAGCTGCCGTTGTTGATCCGTTGCTCCATCTCTTGGGACAGCTCCTGCAGTGCGGCCTTGCACTTCTCGCGGGACGCCCGCTCGTCACGGCTGCAGAACTCCAGCCTGGCTTTCTCCACCTGCCGCTGCACGGGGGGACACAGGGGGAAAGCATCAGTGGAGGAATGGGCAGGAGCAGCACAGTGTGCCCTGCAGCGCTGGCTGGGGATGCGGAGCTGGGCACGGTGCAGTGGGGCAGAGCTGGCCGTGCAGGGGAGCACCCACCAGAAGCTTCGCGTGGAAGCGCTCGATGTCGTCTTTGATCGCCCGTTCTGTGAAGAGCTGCAGTATCTCCTGCTTGCACTGCATGTGCAGCTCCTGCAGTTCCTGAACCGTCTCCATGGGCAGCGTCGCCCGCTTCTCCATCAGCTCCCGGTACAAGGCCGCAGCTTCCTGCACCACCTCCGAGTTGTGCAGCTTTGCCAGGGCCAGCACCGCGCTCTCCAGGCACGGCACGGCCCCGCTCTGGATAGCATCCACGTAGCTCACCGCCAGGGTGCCCAGCACTGCCACGGGGAGGAGCCCATGAGAGGTCCCCCTGCTTTGGCCCTGGGTGCTGCCGCAGCCCCGCCGCCCCTCCCCAGCATCCCCCAGCAGCCCAGACTGCTTCTCGCGCTGCTTCCCACCCACTCCAAAACCCAGCAGCACCAAACCCAGAGGCAGCGGCTGGTAGAAAAGCTCCCGTGTTCCCCACCAGCAGCCGCCCCCTCTGCCCGAGAGCAGCACTCACTGTGCCCTGTTACTTTGCAGCCGCTGGGGGTGGTCTTTGGTGGAGACCTCTCCCAGATGTAGCTGCAGAATTTCTCCAGCTGCTGCCGGAACTCAGGGTCCATCTTGTGGTCCGGGAGCTCCTCCAGGTGGGGCAGGTCCCTCCTCCTGGCGGGCTGTTCGAAAACGAAGCACCTGCGCTCGGGGAAGAACTGGCGGATGCATTCCCGCAGGCGGTCGTAGCTCTCGGCCTCCGCGCTGCTGCCTGCGGGACACAGCACCCGGAGCTCGGGTCTCTCGCTGCCTCCCAGCGCCCGGTGCCGGACGTGCCCGGCACAGCTCCGCTGCCCTACCGCCCCTCAGCTTCAGCGCCTGCTCCAAGTATTCGT
>NW_018364555.1:31199-35701 GCF_002078875.1 Numida meleagris | reverse complement strand
GGTGTGTGGAGGATGGAGCGGTGTGGGGAGAGGAGGGGAGGGGGGAAGGGGGCGGGCGGCCACATGCAAAGAGCCGCACTTCTGCTCGGGGCTGCGCTTGCTTTGCCGAGCATCACCCGGCGCCTGAACACGCAGCGATCGGTAGCAGAGCTCTGCTCACACCTCACCTGGCTCTGGTGGGCTCCGAGTGTGTGGAACGCGGCTCTGCCCTCCCAGCTCCGTGGGACGCCCACCATTGCAATTGCAAGTCCAATCTGCTTTGATCAGAGATACCATCCTGATCGATTATTGGGATATTTCCAACAAGCCCTCCCGGCTCCGTGTCCCTCCAGCTTCTCAGCCAGCAGCAGCACAGCGGGAAAGAAGAGGCGGCTTTGGTGCTGTGCAGAGAGCTGCACCCCTCCCCCAGCCCCCACTGGGTGCCTACAGCCCCAGCATCCCCCCACTGCACCCCATCCCTTCCCCACCATGATCGCAAGGGTTTTCTTGGGTGAGGCTTTTCTTCCCCATCCCATCGGACATGGATGTGTCCCCCCAACCACCCGGGCAAGGCTCCCTTCTGCCCTCCCTCTCCAGCCCACCCCCCCCACACTCAGCCCCAGCCACTCACCACAGCAGGGCTCTGAGCACCGGGCTGTGGGGCTGCTTGTACTCTGCAGCCTCAACATCTTCTCCTCCCATTCCGGGAAATGTGGGTGAGTCAGAGTGGAAGCGAAAGTGAAAGGCAGAGAAGAGTGAGAGGACGCTGTCCCAAGAGCTGCCTGCTGGCTCCCATCCTGCGCAGCGCTGCCCTGTGACATAGAATCATAGATTGAGCTAGGTTGGAAAAGACCTACAAGATCATCCAGTCCAACCATTCACCTACCACCAATAACCCCACTAAACCATGTCTCTCAACGCTACATCTAAATGTTCCTTGAACACCTCCAGGGACGGTGACTCCACCACCTCCCTGGGCAGCCCATTCCAGCGCCTGACCACTCTTTCAGAAAAGTAGTGTTTCCTAATGTCCAGGCTAAATCTCCCCTGGCGCAACTTGAGGCCATTCCCCCTTGTCCTGTCACTAGTTACAAGAGAGCAGAGGCCGACCCTCAGCTCACTACAACCTCCCTTCAGGTAGTTATAGAGAGCGATGAGGTCTCCCCTGAGCTTAATCTTCTCCAGACTGAACAATCCCAGCTCCCTCAGCCGCTCCTCATAAGGCCTGTGCTCCAGATCCCTCACCAGCTTCGTCGCCCTCCTCTGAACACGCTCCAGGGCCTCAATGTCTTTCTTGCAGTGAGGGGCCCAAAACTGGACACAGTACTCGAGGTGCGGCCTCACCAGGGCTGAGTACAGAAGGAGAATGACTTCCCTGCTCCTACTGGCTGCACTATTTCTGATCCAAGCCAGGATGCCATTGGCCTTCTTGGCCACCTGGGCACACTGCTGGCTCATGCTCAGTCGAGCATTGACCAACACCCCCAGGTCCGTTTCCTCCACAATCTTCCAGCCACTCTGCCCCAAGCCTGTAGCGTTGCCTGGGGTTGTTATGGCCAAAGTGCAGGAGCCGGCACTTGGTCTTGTTGAACCTCATCCCATTGACATCTCCTGCTCCTTGGCAGTGCTCTGACCCTCTTGTGACCCTCTCCACTGGGCTCTGTGGAAAAAACTTCTCCGGTCCCTCCAGCGTCTCCTGTCCTCATCTTCTCCATCCCTGCGCCCGACTGAGGCACTGACCCGGCAGAGGAAGCTGTGGTCTGCACGTGGGCTGCGATGGAGAGCACCAACTGCATCCCAGGCAGGGGCTGTGTGACCCCAGGGGGGGGTCGGGATCTCCCTCCTGGTAGTCACTGGGATGAAGGTTCGTGGTTATCTTCACTGCTTTCAACCGCTCGTGGGTTTGAACCAGGCGCCGTTAGCAAGGTCGTGGTTTTCTGGTTTCCGTTGTTGCAAGACTGTTTACGTTACCGGATGTCATGACAAGGGAGGGGGCTTTTACAAAGCAAACCTTGAGTTTCGATTTGAAAAACAAACCTCACCCTTTTATTTATTACAATTCCCCCTTTTCTATTTTATCCCGATGTTGTTCATCAAATCGCTTTATTGCTTCCCTAGCTTTCTGGAGAACTGGTTCATTCTCTTCTTTGTCATTTATCTTTTCGTATTGATTCCTTAATTACATTCAATGGGCTGCCTTGTTTATTAAAAATACATGGCCCAAAAGTTAATCCGAGAACTAATAGGATAAGTGGTCCTGCTATAGTAGAGAGTAATGTGGTTAGCCAAGGAAAATAATTAAACATGGATTCATACCAACTTTGTTGCATTTCTCTCTCCTTTTTTTGTTTTTCCTGCCCTTCCCGTAGCTTGGTCATTGTATCTCCCACGACATCAGTGTGATCAGCACACATCCCCCCCCTGCTGCAGTGTCATGGTTTTATGATTTTCGGTTATCAGTATTCCACATCATAACATCATGTAGTGGATGTACCTGGTTCTTAGAAGAGAAGGACTACTACATTCCCCACGGTGCTTTGCTCCTCTGTTACCATTTTCCAGCCGGAGGGAAAAGATAAAAGCTCACAGTATAAAAACTTGCAGATCACGAGACCTCGTCCCTTTTGCCACCCATCTCTCGTCGTGGCAGCACCTCGCTCTCCAGCCATCTTATCGGCAATAGTAGACGATGGGACATTCTCTCTCTCTGTATTAGATTTATCAGCTTAAATTGTAATTACATTGTATTATAGTGTGTTGTTTTGCATTCCGATATCTTATTTAGTAAATTAGTTTGTTTCTCCTCAGATTGTTGCCGCTGTTCTTTGCTCTCAGGGCCATCTCCTTACCCTTTTCCCCTTTCCCCTTTTCCCAGGACGTGGGCCCGTGGGTCCCCCGTCCCCTTTGTCACGGAATCGGGCCTAACGCCCGTAACCCATTGACATGCAGAAACATGAGGTCCAACCCACGCCTGTTCTGCAGGACTACTTCTGATAGTGACCGAATGGATTTTTCTAATGCCGTGATCGATTTTTCAATCCTCACCAGGTCCTCGTCTACTGCAATCCTGAGGGATTGAAATTTTTGATTCTGCTGGACCAGGGAGGCGATTCCAGTACCAGCCTCTGCTGCACCCACGACCATTAGAGTGGCTATGGTTAGGGCAGTAAAGGGCTCTCTCTTTTGTAAATGATGTTCCTGAACTGTTTGGTAATCGTATATGAAATTCTTGGGGTGGTACATAATCCTAGGGACCACAACTACTTGTATACAATAGTCCTTGCCTTCGTTAAACACTTTAAGCAATATATGGGGTGTAATGCCAATATCAGAACAGACCCACTTAGCCTTACTAGTAGGTAGTAGCATTCGGCTAGCTTCTTCCCCATTAAATTGATCGTTGTGTTGCATAGGTGCTGTTTTTCGGTTGGGATTGCTCCAACACACCTCCCCTTTCCTGATACTTGGGATAAGGTAATCCCTTACTTGGTACCTGCCTCCTTATTCCAGAGACACTCATCCGGGTTGGTTCCATTTATTTGCTGGGGTTTCAGATCGATTCCTATAGCTTCGTAAAATGGAGGCCTGATATCATAGCACAGCCAGCAATGCTCAGTGATATTAGGGTTAGTGGTATTTAATACTTGGAAGCTGGCCTGCAGTAAGTTCCACAGAGGGTTTCCCTCTCCTTCCTTGAGGAAGGGCTGTTGTGTGTCATGAAGTGGGTGAGTATTTCTATTGGAAGTCGCGTTATTCTCTTCTCTCACCTTAGTCTCCAGGGAAGTTTCTAAGGATTCTGAGAGTACTAGGTTTGGTCCCACAGCCTGATGTTCGTTAGGTACCGATTCTTTCTTTATTACTATTATTCCTCCCCTGTCAGCTCCGGCTTCTCTATATCTAATTCCCCAGGTCTTTCCTATTATCCATCCGGGGTCATCAGGGTTTGTAATGCTGATATACAGGAATGAGCAACTTCCAGGGGCTACAGTTCCTCTGGATCCATCTCATGTGGGGGACGTGCATCCGTGTGGCTCCCATCCGACATTCAAGAACTCATCTTTCCCACCCCCTGGGCTCCAATCTGATGCTGTTGTCTCGCATCCCCAGTAAGCACAATAATAGGTAATTGCAGTAGGATTTTCTGGGGTTCGAGTTGGGGCAGAAATAATATCCCATCTTATTCAGGCAAGGGCTGACATAATGTAGTCTTAAAACTTGGGGCCCCTGGAGTATAAAGCCTCGATTTGGCATTTTACAAAGCAAGCCTCGATGTGGCTTTTTACCAACCCTCACGCCGGGGGGGGGGCGGGGGAGGGCTTTTACAACGCAATCCTTTAGTTTCGATTTGATTAACAAACCTCAGCCTTTTACTTATTACAAGCACCAAAAAAAACCTTGAAACATCAAGTTGACAGCTGTGGGGTTTTCTTTCCACATTCATCTACCTCAGAAACAGCTGAATGGATTTTGTAAGATTTAATATCCCCCTTGACATTTAGGGCAGAGTTAAACAGCAGAAAAAG
>NW_018364555.1:24832-29036 GCF_002078875.1 Numida meleagris | reverse complement strand
GATATCTCCTCATTACCCTGAGTGCAACGGCTTTGGGTAGTATTTCTCTCCCATCGGGCAGCTTCCATTTCCCATTCTCTTCTTTTATCCCCATTTGTGGTAATTTCTCTTTTTCCTGATTTGTGAACCGAAGTCCAGGTTCTTGAGGAGTAGTATCTGTGCTTGCCAGTTTAACTTCTAAAGGCATCAGGGCAGCCCTCTTTGCTTCCTCGTCTGCCAAATTATTTCCCCTTATTTTGGGGTCTGACCCCCTCTGACGTCCCTTTACATGAGCAACTGCTATTTTCTCAGGTCCCCTGAGGGCCTCCAAAGTCTGTGATATCAGTGCCTCATGGACTAATCCTTTCCCCTGGGAGTTGATCAATCCTCTTTCCTCCCCAGTTTTTCCAAACGTATGGACCGCTCCATAAGCATACCTAGCATCTGTGTAAATAGTTCCAATGTTTCCTTTCAGTAACTGGAGGGCTTTTAGGACTGCATAGAGTTGGCATGCTTGCGTGGACCAACTGGGGTTTAGGGACCCTGATTCCAATATTTTCATGTTTAGCCCATTGATTATGGCATACCCTGATCTTCGTTTTCCCTCCAGGGTTTTGAGGACCCATCTACAAATAACTTCTCCCCTTCGTCTAACTCTCCTTCGTCTAGGTCAGGCCTAATTTTCACCTGATTTTCTATAGTCCGTAAACAGTCGTGGGTGAGTTCTTCCACGGGTGCCCCATATAAAAATTGTGCCGGGTTCTGGAGGGTGGTGGTTTCTATTTCTAAGTTTGAGGAACTGATCAAAATCCCTTCATACTTTAAAAGTCTTGCATCAGTGATCCATTTATCTGCTTTCTGTTGTGTATGGGAACTGCTGAGTCATGGCCTGAACCACTGATGGAGCACCTGGAGGAAATACCCAGTCAGCCCTGGGAGCACAGGTGAAGGCAATTCACCTGTGCAACCAGAAGGGCTGGAGCCTGGCTCCACCCCTCTTAGGCCTCACTGAAGGGCTGACTGCCCCTGAGGAAGGTTCTCTTCCTGGAGATCCCTCTTTGAGTGGGAGCCTTTTCCTGTGAGCCCCAAATCTTCCGATCCGGGTGAGCGCTGTATTTTCCTTCCACCTTTCTGTAACGCTATTTCCATTGCGTTAGTCCTTCTGATCGCTTCATTTGGTGAGGCAGGCAGACCAAAATATTGAAATGGCTTTCTTTTTGATTGTCTTTAAGTGGGCCAAGGGGGAGAACATCGTCCCTCTAGATAAAACCTTGCCGGGGCACATCCCAGGATTTCTGGGTTCACCCTTTTATGAACTGGCAGCCATAACTGAAAAATGGGGTCCCTTACGGGATAGTGGAAATACTTCCCAATCATCGTCTGGCATGGCGATTTTTTTTTTTTTACGGATTAGATAAAAATATCCTGATTACAAAGGAACACCGACTGGCTGCATTCTCTGTAGCATGGCCCCTCTTAATGGCTCTAAATCGTGCAGAACTTTCAAATAATACTTTAGAAAACGAGAACCAGCTACTGCGTGATCGCATTGAGAAACTCGAGCAAGAGCTTGGCCTATTGACAGGGAAAAAATCAAGTCTAACTTTCCCCTTAAAGAAAATACGGAATANATTGAGAAACTCGAGCAAGAGCTTGGCCTATTGACAGGGAAAAAATCAAGTCTAACTTTCCCCTTAAAGAAAATACGGAATATTGCATTGGAAAATACTCAGGGCTCTGAACCAGTAGACCTGGGTAATCCAACAGGGAAAATCTCTAGATCGGATCTCGAAGCCCCGCTTGAGGTGGATCCCTTCGAGATCCGACCTGTAGTGACTCAAAAAACAAAAAAGATACAGGACAGGCCAGCAGGGGTGCCCCCTGACCAATGGCCCCCTGCCCAAACCCATCTCCATGTAACAGCTCGCCCCTATACGGTGTCTGAATTAATGGATTTGGTGCAACGATTTCGGCAGAAACCAAGGGAAAGTGTACCGGCTTGGTTACTCCGATTATGGGACATGGGGGCAGAGAGTGTTGTGGTCAGTGGGCCAGAGGTTTCCAAGCTCGCATCCATTACTTCGCACCCTGCCCTTAGACAAAGGCTGTATGCCACCGTGCAACACAATGACGAGAATCATACCTTAATGGATTGGTTGATGGCGGCATGCCGTATCACTTGGCCTAATAAGACCGATATTCCGGTGCATGCAGGTTTATGGTCCTCCATGGAGGACCTCCAAACATATATTCGTGAGCTAGGAATGAAAGAGGCCATTTATGAGGATGGCTTTGAAAGTGCTGACTTAGTAAAATTCTCGGCTGGAATGAGGGACCTAATTTTACAGCAGGCACCCTCCCACCATTACGGCACGCTGTTATCTATATTGAACCCCTTGGTGGCCTCAGAGGCCATTGTTCAGCAGGCTGCCCAGTTGGTGGCTGATCTGGGGGAGACGGAGCGCTTAAGAGCAAGGCATAATATTAGAACAGTGGAAGGGGCTGAGGTATATCCAGTAATTAAAACTGGAAAAGCTGCCCCACAGACACCCCGATTGGGCCCCATACGGGTATCCCGTAAACAGATGTTTAATGACCTCATAAGGGCAGGGGTGGCTTTTGCTAAAATCGATCGCCAACCTAATCATGTTTTGCTTCAATTATGGAAACAACTGAGGGACGATCAAAAATTTCAAAGTAGCTCCAAAAGAACAGGGGTACGAATTATTGAACGAATACCAGAAAATACTTGGAACTTAGAGGACTTTATAGTCCCTAATAAAAGGAAAAAGCCGCCCCAGGTGACTCGGGCTACGATGCCCGAGCCGCCTGAGGAAAAAGACTTGGCTCTCGCCCAATTCATGGCTTGATAGGGGATATTAGTCCCCATGTAACTAGGGCCTCCAGGTGGGACCGGAGGCCCTATGTTGAGCTGACCATTTTTTGGTCCCGAAAGAACATACAAAGGGTTATGGCATTGGTTGACACAGGTGCGGAAACGTCAATTATTTATGGGGATCCGACTAAGTTTAATGGGGATAGAGCGATGATCGGTGGCTTCGGGGGACAGACCATTCCAGTTACCCAGACGTGGTTGAAACTGGGGGTTGGGCATCTCCCGCCCCGGGAGTATAAGGTCTCTATTGCCCCAGTCCCAGAGTACATCTTGGGCATAGACATTTTATGGGGTCTGGCTCTCCAGACAACTGTTGGAGAGTTCAGACTCCGACAGAGGTGTATTAGTATCAAGGCGGTGCAGGCGATATTGAGAGGCCATGCGAAGCATGAGCCTGTTCGCCTGCCGGAACCGCGCCGGATCACTAATGTGCGGCAGTATAGACTCCCGGGGAGGCAAGATGAACTATCAAGGACTGTGCAGGAATTAGAAAAAGCTGGGATCATAAGACCTGCACATAGCCCGTATAATTCCCCCATATGGCCAGTGCGGAAGTCAGATGGCACATGGAGAATGACGGTAGACTATAGAGAATTAAATAAGGTCACGCCGCCTGTTCACGCAGCCGTACCTAATATTGCCTCCCTAATGGACACATTGAGTAGGGAAATAAAAACCTATCATTGTGTCCTAGACTTGGCGAATCCATTCTTCGGTATTCCAGTTGCTGAAGAATCACAAGACCTGTTCGCATTTCCATGGGGTGGCAGGCAGTGGACCTTTCAGGTCCTGCCACGGGGTACGTGCATTCACCAACATACTGCCATAACCTAGTGGCGCGTGACCTGGCAAATTGGGAAAAACCTAACACTGTTAGCTTGTCTCATTATACTGATGATCTCGTGTTGACATCTGACTCACTGGAGGCAGTAGGGGCAGGCAGCAGATTCATTCACTACCTATCTGCAGGAAAAAGGATGGGCTATAAGCCCCTAGAAGGTGCAGGGTCAAGGCCTATCTGTGAAATTCCTGGGGGTAGTTTGGTCAGGAAAGACCCAAGTACTACCCAGTGCTGTCATAGATAAGGTGCAGGCATTCCCAGTCCCTACAACACCAAAGCAGCTGCAGGAGTTCTTGGGTATATTGGGATATTGGCGTTCCTTTATACCTCATTTAGCGCAGCTGCTGAGGCTGTTATATAGGCTCACAAAGAAGGGGCAACTGTGGGACTGGGGGAGAACGGAACACGAGGCTTTCCAACAGGCAAAACTGGCTGTTAAACAAGCCCAGGCCCTGGGTATATTTGATCCTGCCCTCCCAGCTGAATTG
>NW_018364555.1:3930-24392 GCF_002078875.1 Numida meleagris | reverse complement strand
ATGCACCGAAAGAAACAACGGTCGCTCCACCGGAGAAGAGTCCTGTTCAGGAGGGGAAATATCCCATTCCTGAAGACGCCTGGTATACGGATGGGTCCAGCGAAGGCAACCCGAGCAAGTGGAGAGCAGTGGCATACCATCCCTCCACTGACACAATCTGGTTTGAGGAGGGGGATGGTCAAAGTAGCCAGTGGGCAGAATTGCGAGCCGTGTGGATGGTTATCACCAAGGAACCTGGTGACAGTGCACTGAACATCTGCACGGATAGTTGGGCTGTGTATCGTGGGCTCACTCTTTGGATCGCACAGTGGGCCACCCAAGACTGGACCATCCACGCCCGACCGATCTGGGGCAAGGAGATGTGGTTAGACATATGGACTGTGATTAAACATAGAACCGTACGCGTCTACCACGTTTCTGGACATCACCCCCTGCAGTCACCAGGAAATGATGAGGCTGACACACTGGCTCAAGTATACGGTGGATTGAGAACTCTCCTTTCAAGAACGTCGCCCACTGGCTACACCAGAAGCTGCGACATGCTGGACAGAAGACAATGTGGGCAGCTGCAAAGGCATGGGAGCTGCCCATAACTATGTCAGATACCATCCAGGCATGTCATAATTGCGAAGCTTGCTCGAGAATGAGACCGAAAGCCTTGCCAGAGACGACTGCCCACCTTGCCAGAGGACATAACCCCCTCCAGCGTTGGCAAATTGATTGTATAGGCCCTCTGCCACGATCTGAGGGGGCCAGATATGCATTAACCTGTGTTGACACGTTAAGTGGACTGATGCAGGCCTATCCAGTACCAAAAGCAAACCAGGCCTACACCATCAAGGCTTTAACCAAATTAATGGCGGTATATGGGACTCTGCAGTTCATCGAGAGAGTCCAGGCATCCCTCCGGAATGCTGCTGCGAGCTGCCCCGCTCACAGGTTACCACCCTCCAATCCTCGGATTCAGTAGGGGTGCACTGCTGGCACTTGGTCAAGTGCTCAGGGTACCGCACACCAGCAGCTCCCTCCCGAGACTCTTCCTTTCACCACCGCAGCCGCTTCGTCCGTCTCCAGCTGCGCCCCTCGCGGGACCACGGAACCGCGGATTGGGATCCGCACTCACTGCGCACTGAAGAGCGTCTCAGTCACACACACACACACACACCCGAGTCTCACACAACCCCCAAGGCAAGAATTAAATTCCCTTACCTTGGTCCGTGCACAAAGTTACCGGGTCTACAGGGTCAACACCCATGCCTCCCTGCCCCTTGGCTTTCACAGAGCCCGTCCTTTATTTAACAGTCTCGGTTTCCTATCGGCCATCCCAAGGAGACACCTCACCACCCAGACAGGACTGCTACAACCAGTGGGGTGCACCCATCCCGCCCAGGGCATTGGGGGGTCCCCCAAGGAGGCAATAATGATCCCGGATGAGGCCCCCAAATTATTGGAAATATCCCAATCATCGATCAGAACAGTATCTCTGATCAAAGCAGACTGGATTTGCAATTGCAATGGAGGGCGTCCTGCAAGCAGGAGGAAGCCCTATGGACCTTCAAGATCGTCAAGCCCATCTGCAACCGAACCATACTACCCTCACTCAAACATCTCACCTCCAAATCACGTCCCTGAGAACCACATCCAAACGGTTTTTAAACTCATTCAGGGATGGTGACTCCACCACATCCCTGGGGAGCCTGTTCCTGTGCTTAATGACCCTTACTGTACAGAAGTTTGTCCTGATATCCAACCTAAACCTCACCTGGCACAACTTGAGGCCATTTCCCGTTCTCCTGTCACCAGTGAGAAGAGACCAGCCCCGCTCTCGCTGCAATCACCTTTCAGGTGATTGAAGAGAGCAGTGAGGTCTCCCCTCAGCTTCCTCTTCCCCAGACTAAACAGCCCCAGTTCCTTCAGTCTCTCCTCATATTCTCCAAGCCCTTCCCCAGCCTTGTTGCCCTTCTTTGGACCTGCTCCAGCACCTCCATGTCCTTTCTGTACTGAGGCACCCAAATCTGAACCCAGGACTTGAGGTGGGGCCTCACCAATGCTGAGTACAGGGGCAGGATGACTTCCCCAGTCCTGCTCACCACCCCATTCCTCATCCCAGCCAGGATGCCATTGGCCTTCTTGGCCACCTGGGCACACTGCTGGCTCACATTCAGCCCATGTCCATCAGCACACCAAGGTCCCTTTCCGTCAGGCAGCTTTCCAGCCACTCCTCCCCAAGCCTGTAGGGTTGCCTGCGGTTGCTGTGACCAAAGTGCAGGACCCGACACTTGGTCCTATTAAAACTCATCCAGTTTACCTTGGCCCATCGATCCAGTCTATCCAGGTCCCTCTTGAGAGAGACGCTCGAATCCAAAGCTTTCTGTTCAGACAAAGGTCTTCGTGATAGCAGCAGTTCTTCCATTATCGCAGGAGTGGGCACACGCCCCCCACTGGCAGGAGAGAACTTGCGTGCCCAACTCAGTGAGCTCCGTTCGTTCTCTTCCCTGGACCCGACGCAGGTAGGAACTCTCCTGGCGCTCGCTGCTTGAGCATCTCAGGCTCACCATCGTCCCGGCGCTGCTGCTATGATGCATTTCCAGACACAAGGGCTGTTACCCAACTGCTGTCTTTTTGGGACGCTTTGTACTTTGAAATATCTCCAGTATCTCAGAGTGAGCACATCCCTTCTGCTTTGTACTGTGATCGGAGGAAAAAAGTATTTCCAAGTTAGCACATCTGTTTGGCTTTCCATTTGGATAGGGAGGCAATGCTTCCAAGCTGGTACAGCCGTTCCATCCTGTGCTTGGCTCTCCCCATGCTGTCCTGTACCAGGCTCTCCCCATCCTGCACGTCTTCCTTCTCTAATGGGTCACAACACCCTGTTCTCAACCTCACTCCGTTCATCAGCTTCAGCTGTTTCACAGGAGGGCTCTAAGTCGAGTAAGAGCCTACAGTACCTATAGAAAACACTGGAAGCTTCCACTGCAAAATCACAATCTCCCTCTCACACTCGGCAGAACCTTTCTCCCCACTGGCAGATCAACACTCCTTCCCAACTTGGTGTCACCTGCAAGCTTACTGAGGATGCACTCAATGCCCTCACCAAGATCATTGATAGAGATGTTGAGTAGAAGCGGCCCCAGTATGCAACCGTGGGGGACACAGCTTGTGACTGGCTGCCAGCTGCATTCAACTCCATTGACCACAGCTCCTAGGGCCAGGCCATCCAGCCAGTGCTTCACCCAGCAGAGCGTGTGCCCATGTCTTGGCAGTGCTCTGACCCTCTCGTGAGACTCCGGGGCCGCAGCTGACATCAGGACACAGGAGGGTCCCTGCCACTTGAGCACGTGCTCTGCTCCAGCTCTCCAAACAGCGACGGTGCTTCAGACCTGCGCCTCAGCTGCGCTCCTCTCCGTTGGGCTCTGGGGAAAAACCTTCTCCGCTCCCTCCAGCGTCTCCCGTCCTCGTCTTCTCCATCCCTGCGCCCGACTGAGGCACCAACCCAGCAGAGGAAGCTGTGGTCTGCGCGTGGGCTGCGATGGAGAGCACCAACTGCATCCCAGGCAGGGGCTGTGTGAGCACCCACAGAGGGGCCGAGACATCTGCCCACGGCCCCGAGCTCCCCGCGAGCGCCTCAGAGAGCAGCGTCCCTCCAGGGGATGGGAGGGAATCGTGCAGACGCAGTGCTGCCGTGTGCCATCGCTACGGCCCATTGCTTTGTCTGGGGGGATTCACACACCTACGTCCCGTTCTGACTCCAGCATCTCACTGGAGCCATAAGGCTTGGCCTCACACAGAAGAAAGGAAGCGGGCACAGATGATTCCTTTCTCCCTAGGTCCTGCCACCTGCAGGCAGAGGGCGTGAGAAAGAGAATTTGTGAATTTCCAGGGCCCCTTCTACGTGACTTGATTTCCCAGAGCCTGTACAAAAGCGGATTGCAATGGAACAAGATGGCTTTATGCTTTTTTCACTTAATGAGGTGAGGTGGCCTCTATTGTTCCACAGGTGCGGGCTCGGGCAGGCAGGAGTAGCAGTGCTCCAGGTCGGGCCTGAGCAAAGGAGAGCAGAGCAGAGCAGAGCCGAGGAGCACCTCCATCACCGTGCTGGCCACACTCATGGAATCTGCCCCAGGGTCCCATCCTGGCCATGAGGGCACGCTGCTGGCTCATGGTCAACTAATGGTCAACCACTGCCCACCTACTGGTCCTCTGTTGGCCAACTCTTAGTCAACCACTGGTCAATTATTGGTCAACCATTCGCCAGTCATTGTTCCACTATTGGTCAACCATTGGTCAAACGGTAGTCAACTAACAATCATCTGCTGATATAGTACTGGTCAGCCTCTGATCAATTGTTGTTTAAATATCGGTCAACCACTCATCAACTGCTGGTCAACTGCTGGTCAATTATTTGCCAACTATTGCTCAACAATTGGTCCCAAATGATGTCCCAAAAAGCTTCCACACCTCCTACCATTCATGGCACCCCCAAAAACCTGCCACCGCCCCCTCCCACGCGTGACACCCCCTTAATCTGCTAAAACCCTCCCACACGTGACAACCCCACAGCCTCCCAAAAAGCTCCCACATGTGATAGACTCCAAAAGTTCTTCACTACCTACTCCCTCACGTGACATCCCCAAAGCTCCCC
Source organism: Numida meleagris (assembly GCF_002078875.1). Classification (NCBI taxonomy): domain Eukaryota; kingdom Metazoa; phylum Chordata; class Aves; order Galliformes; family Numididae; genus Numida; species Numida meleagris. The sequence continues at coordinate 19,750 of NW_018364555.1, read as the reverse complement.
ACGACCCCTCCCACGTGTGAAACCACCCCCCAAAAAACCTCCACCACCTCCTCCCACGTGACATCCCCATATTCCCCCCAAAAACTCCCATGAGTGACATCCTGAAATGCTATCCATGCCCCCTCCCTAGCTTGAAACACCCTAAAATTCCCACACACCCCACCCACGCGCAACACCCCCTTCATCACACCCCCCTACTGTCCCACATGTGACGCCCTCAAGGCAACCCATGATCCCCACGCATGCAACCACCCCCCAAAAAGCCTCCACCACACCATCCCACGAATGGCACCCCAAAAACCTCCCCCGCCTCCTTCCACTCATGACCCCCCCCTCCCACGCGTGACACCTCCTAAATACCTCCAACACCCCTCCCACACATGACACAACCCCAAAATCTCCACAGACCCCTCCCACGCATGACATCCCCATTGTGTCCCAAAAACCTCCCACGCATGACAGATCCCAAAAATCTCCATCACCCCCTCCCAAACATGATACCACCCTAAAACACTCCACCACTCCTACCACATATGACACCCCTAAAAACCTACATGGCCCCTCCAATGTATGACACCCTCTCATATAACAAACCACCCTCACCACATTAAGTGAAAAAAAAAAAGTAAAGACATCTTGTTTTATTGCGACACGTGGTTGACCAACACTTGACCAACGCTTGACAAATAGTTGATCAACGATGGACCAGCTGTTGACCAACTGCTGACCAGTGGTTGACCATGAGCCAGCAGCCAAGATGGTTCACCACACCTGACCATTTCATGCTCTCCCCTGCTCCCCCTCCTGGTTTCTGAGTTCTGACTTCCCTCCAGAACAGCACAGCCGGCCCAGGCAGTGCTGCCCCTTCTCTCCGGGCTGAAATGGTCACTACTCAGGAAAAAGGGTGGGTGTTTTTACTGTGCTTTCTTTATTATTTCTTGATATTATTTTTGGCTTAGCATTTTCAGAAGCAAAGCACGCCTCTAAAGAAATGCAAAGAGTACGGAAACATGAATGAAGGTCACTTGTTTCAAAGCCAGTGCTGACACTGGTGCACTTTCAGAGCAAAGGAAAGCGAAGGAGCGCGATTCCCAGAGCAGATGATCAGTGAGTCTGCCCCATTCACAGTTACATCCTCCCACATGACTCCCTTCCTTCCCAATTACAAACACACAAAAGCACTTCCTGGTGTGACGTGATCATGGAAAACCTGTAAGTTTCCGAATGAAGTATTCTTTACATTGAAGCCAAAGTATGTTCCGCAGTTTTCCAAGAATACATGAAAATATGTTTGGCCATTCTCTAACCAGATGCACAAATAGGGCTGCCAATAAAACTACAAGCACAAATATGGCTGTCCGAAATAAACACAGTGCAGCCAGCACTGCTACCACTATCCCAGCTTCCCAGTCGATCCCGGTTCCCTGCTGCTGGGAGACATCTCCGAAGTGCGCACCCTGGGGATGAGAAGCAAACCCGGCTGGGACCCCTCAGCCACTGCTGCCCACTCGCTGCATGCCTGAGCACGCGCTGTCCTGCTCCATACCTCGGAATGTGATTTCTTCTTCCCTTGCTTCTCCAGACTCTCTCTCAGCTGACGAGCTTCCTCTTCAGAGCGGTGAGCCCGCTCCTCCATCTGCTGCAGCTTTTCTGCCTCCCTCTCACTCTCGGCCTGCCACTCCTGCTTGTCCTTCTCATTCTGGGCTTGCAGACCTGGTGGGAGAAGCAGAGCTGCTGTACGGGAGGAGCAGACCCCCAGTCCCCAGGCAGTGCCGTCCCACCCAAACCCCCCATGTCCCCTCCCCAGAGGCAGTAGCATTTCTCTGGGACAGAAGTTACCTTTGATTTGCTCGTCCTTCTCCGTCAGGGCACGGTCTGTGTAGCGGATGATTCTGGCCAAAGGCTCTGTCCTCTGAAGGAACTCCTGCAGGACAGCGTCCGCCTGTGGGGCACCGGGAGCGCAGGAGTCAGGGGGCGAAGTGGCGGCGCTGGGCAGGGGCTGCTCTTCTTCCCACCTTCACCCCTTTGCCCGGCAGCGCCCGGTACCGCTCCACCAGCGCCTGCTGGTCTCCCAGGAACAGCCGGTGACCCCCTGGCACCAAGTAGCCGCCGTTGTTGATCCGTTGCTCCATCTCTCGGGACAGCTCCTGCAGTGCGGCCTTGCACTTCTCGTGGGACGCCCGCTCGTCACGGCTGCAAAACTCCAGCCTGGCTGCCTCCACCTGCCGCTGCACGGGGGGACCCAAGGGGAAGGCATCAGCGGGAGAGCTGGGCAGGAGCAGCACAGTGTGCCCTGCAGCGCTGGCTGGGGATGCGGAGCTGGGCACGGTGCAGTGGGGCAGCGCTGGCCGTGCAGGGGAGCACCCACCAGAAGCTCCACGCGGAAGCGCTCGATGTCGTCTGTGATCGCCCGTTCTGTGAAGAGCTGCAGCGTCTCCTGCTCGCACAGCTCGTGCAGCTCGTGCAGCTCCTGAGCCGTCTCCATGGGCAGCGTCGCCCGCTGCTCCATCAGCTCCCGGTACAAGGCCGCAGCTTCCCGCACCACCGCTGAGTTGTGCAGCTCCGCCAGGGCCAGCACCGCGCTCTCCAGGCACGGCACGGCCCCGCTCTGGATAGCATCCACATAGCTCACCGCCAGGGTGCCCAGCACTGCCACGGGGGGAGGCCATGAGAGGTCCCCCCGCTTTGGCCCTGGGCGCTGCTGCAGCCCCGCCGCCCCTCCCCAGCATCCCCCGTCAGCCCGGACTGCTTCTCCCGCTGCTTCCCACCCACTCCAAAACCCAGCAGCACCAAACCCAGAGGCAGCGGCTGGTAGAAAAGCTCCCGTGTTCCCCACCAGTGGCCGCCCCCTCTGCCCGAGAGCAGCACTCACTGTGCCCTGTTACTTTGCAGCCGCTGGGGGTGGTCTTTGGTGGAGACCTCTCCCAGATGTAGCTGCAGAATTTCTCCAGCTGCTGCCGGAACTCAGGGTCCATCCTGTCGTCCGGGAGCTCCTCCAGGTGGGGCAGGTCCCTCTTGCTGGCGGGCAGGTCGAAAACGAAGCACCTGCGCTCGGGGAAGAACTGGCGGATGCATTCCCGCAGGCGGTCGTAGCTCTCGGCCTCCGCGCTGCTGCCTGCGGGACACAGCACCCGGAGCTCGGGTCTCTCGCTGCCTCCCAGCGCCCGGTGCCGGACGTGCCCGGCACAGCTCCGCTGCCCTACCGCCCCTCAGCTTCAGCGCCTGCTCCAAGTATTCGTCCTCGGAGAGCTCCTTCCCATCCGCCTCCAGCTGCAGCGTGAAGTCCCGCACGGCCCACACAAAGCTTGGCAAGAACTGGGCCAACTCGGCGGCTGCGGGCAGTTGGGCTCCGCTCTCCCCGGGGCTCTTGCTCAGCCTGATGTGCTCTGCCAGCGTCAGCACGTAGCTGGGGGGCTGGCTAAGGAAACTGGGGCCTCGGCTCTGCCCACAACACAAGACCCCTGGGCAGCCCCTGGGCACCACGGGGATGTGGATGCCCCACAACCAGGCAGCTCTCGGGGGAGCTCCACTGTGCAAAGCCCACAGCCCAGAGGGAACAGAGTGGGGAATCCCCACGGCTGCCAAGGATACTGCAGGTTCTCCAGGGCCTGCTGGTCGATGGTGCCCCTGCTGTTGTAGATCAGGGTGCTGGAGAGCAGCACGGCCAGCACGAAGATCCACGCGTCGTTCTTGGTGTCCCCCTGCAATGGCCATCCCAGGTTCCACTGCAGCAGCGCGGTGCGGGGGGGGAGCGAAGCCCCGCGCTCCGAGCACCAGCGGCCAACAGCTCAGATCTGGGGACCCCCGACCACCCGACCCCCGCTGCCTTGCTATGGCGGAGGCGGTGCACGCGGCTCTCCCCACAGCTCCCCTTGCACTGGGGATGCTCAGAGGGAAGGCGCTGCTTCTCCCCGACCTTCTCCACACGGCCCAGCCCTTCTGTGTCCAGCAGCACCAGCGTGTGTCCGGGCTGGCAGGGATGAGGCAGGCACCACATCCAGATTCCTTTGGTGTGACCCTGCACATTGGAGCCCAGGGAGAAACCTGCGTGGGGGACGCCGGAGTCGGCAGCGTGAAACGCAGAGGGGGAGAATCCCGGCACCGGGGGCACGCGGGATCAGCAATGCCCATCCCACCCCTTCCCTCACCCGTCCTCCGCCCGGCCAGCCGGTTCAGCAGGTAGGACTTGCCGCTGCGGTACAGCCCGGTGATGGCCACCACCACCACGGGCTGCGTGACGTTGGCCAGCACCTGCAGGGCGTCCTGCCGCACCGCCAGCCCCTGCCCTGCTTCGTTCTCAACGAGGCAGATGGGCTCCGCCAACTCCGGCACCGATGCTGCGGATGCCATGGCTCACGGCACGCCTGGCCTGCATGGGCACAGCGAGACCTCGTGACGGGGCACCGGCAGCCAGCAGCGATGCTCCCATTCACCCTGCTTCCTTTCTCCAAGACAAGCGTTCCTTCCTTCCTTCCCTATTTCCTCCTTCCCAGCAGCACAATCCCATCGCAACTGTGACATTGGCCCCTTCCCACCCGCAGCCCCGTCCCCCCCAAGCTAGCAGGGCTCTGTGGCACCGGGCTGTGGGGCTGCCCGTACCCTGCGGCCTCAACCCGTTCTCATCCTGTTCACGGAGCAGCAGGTGAGGCAGAGCGAAAGCAAAAGGCAGAGAGGGGAGAGGACCTCGCCCCGTGAATTGGCTGCTGCCCGGAGCCCGGCCTGGACCCCTCTGCCCAACCCCAGCACCCGGCAGGACGGGATGGGGGAAACTCGAGGTGGGGGCGGTGGGGTGTGTGGAGGATGGAGCGGTGTGGGGAGAGGAGGGGAGGGGGGAAGGGGGCGGGCGGCCACATGCAAAGAGCCGCACTTCTGCTCGGGGCTGCGCTTGCTTTGCTGAGCATCACCCGGCGCCTGAACACGCAGCGATCGGTAGCAGAGCTCTGCTCACACCTCACCTGGCTCCGATGGGCACCGAGTGTGCAGAACACAGCTCAGCCTGTGGGAATCGAATGTTGTTTCTGCATTAGCACAAGATAAGAATTTTCTTTATTTCATGGCCTCTGCTGCCGTTTATTAGAACTAATCGTTCTTTTCAGGGGTCTTTCTTCTTTACTGGGGTTCTCCGGATAAACCTTCCCCAGCCACGCAGACTCAGAATATAAGTAAAGTAATACATATACATAGCTCTATGGGTTAGGTAGATGCAGGAAGTTACAGGCACGAAGGCTGCAGCTCCTGTCTGTCCAGCCAACTGAAAAACCTCCAGCCTTACAAGTTAGAAAAACTGCTAATTTTCGGTGCTGGGTAGACAGGACCTGAGTAAGAGAGAATGTGAGGAGAAGTTAAATAAATAACAATAGACATGTAAGAGCTAGCAACAATTGATGTATAGCCAGCATGGATATAGACGTTATACTTTGTCAGACACATGGCAAGAATATCCCGCACGAGACTGATGGAAGCAGAGAACAAGTCATGTCGTGCCCAAGGCAGAGCCTGAAGAGGCAGCGAGAACGCCTGGCACCCCCCTCGGTGCTCCTTGTTCAACAGAGGAAGCGTCCTTTGACAGAATGGAAGAAGCTGTGGAGAAAATCCCCATATCAACCCAGTAAGAACAGGACTGAGACATCTTGGAAACAGCAGGATGGCGACTGACTGGCACAAGTCGAATTAACAAGTGCCAGAATGGAATTAACAAATGGAAACCACCGATAAGATCGTGAACATGGAGCACCCAGCCAGTGGGGAAACGGGGGAGGGGGGCACGCAGGGGGGAAACAAGGAACAAAAGCTGCCGTACTGCGTCCATAGGGCACTCCTGCTTGCAGGACTCCCGCCATTGCAATTGCAAATCCAGTCTGCTTTGATCAGGGATACCATCCTGATCGATGATTGGGATATTTCCAACAAGCCCTCCCGGCTCCGTGTCCCTCCAGCTTCTCAGCCAGCGGCAGCACAGCGGGAAAGAAGAGGCAGCTTTGGTGCTGTGCAGAGAGCTGCACCCCTCCCCCAGCCACCACTGGGTGCCTACAGCCCCAGCATCCCCCCACTGCACCACCTCGTTCCCCACCGTGTCCCCAAGGGTTTTCTCGGCTGAGGCTTTTCTTCCCCATCCCATTGAACACGGATGTGCCCCCCCAACCACCCGGGCAAGGCTCCCTTCTGCCTTCCCACCCCAGGCCCCCCCACACTCAGCCCCGGCCACTCACCACAGCAGGGCTCTGAGCACTGGGCTGCGGGGCTGCTTGTACTCTGCAGCCTCCACCCCTTCTCCTCCCATTCCGGGAAATGTGGGTGAGTCACAGCGGAAGGGAAAGCGAGAGGCAGAGAAATGGGAGAGGACCCTGTCCTGACAGCTGCCTGCTGGCTCCCATCCCGTGCAGCGCTGCCCTGTGACATCTCCTGCTCCTTGGCAGTGCTCTGACCCTCTTGTGACCCTCTCCGTTGGGCTCTGGGGAAAAACCTTCTCCGCTCCTTCCAGCGTCTCCCGTCCTCGTCTTCTCCATCCCTGCGCCCGACTGAGGCACCGACCCGGCAGAGGAAGCTGTGGTCTGCGCGTGGGCTGCGATGGAGAGCACCAACTGCATCCCAGGCAGGGGCTGTGTGAGCAGCCACAGAGGGGCCGAGACATCTGCCCACGGCCCCGAGCTCCCCAGGAGCGCCTCAGAGAGCAGCGTCCCTCCAGGGGATGGGAAGGAATTGTGCAGACGCAGCGCTGCCGTGTGCCATCGCTACGGCCCATTGCTTTGTCTGGGGGGATTCACGCACCCACGTCCCATATGGACACCAGCATCTCACTGGAGCCGTAAGGCTTGGCCTCACACAGAAGAAAGGAAGCGGGCACAGATGATTCTTTTCTCTTTTGTTCCTGTCACCTGCAGGCAGAGGGCGTGAGAAAGAGAATTTGTGAATTTCCAGGGCCCTTTCATAACTGGGGAGGAATGGAGTCTTCTGGGAGGACGAGAAAAATAGAGAGAGCTGATAAGGAGGAGAATAAGCCAAGTATATAGATTTTGAGAAACGTATCTTTAGTTTCAAACTGCGCTATCTCATCTTTCTTTCCCAGATATGGCAATCCAAACAACAGCAAGTGTATGGATTTGCCACCACTGTGTATGTATCTTCAACAATTCAATTACTTGCCCTCAAACCTTGTACCAAACTGTAGCTCGTGCCACGCAATTTTTCATCAGCAAGTCGTCGTGTTTGGATTCACATTCAGTTAATGATCTGAACTCCAAAACGTTACCTATTATTTCTTCACTCTTTCTACAATCTTCTATCCTTAAAGGGCACTGCTTTACCCTGGCTGGGCTGGCTCCTGCTTTTAACTTAACTTCTGCTGGGTGCATTTTTGGCTCTGCCTGGCATCCCTTATGCCCACAGCCCAAGGTATACTTGATTCAAATTTCTGTAACTTCTTAGGATACAGCATTGTTTTTCCCAATTTGGGTTAAAGCCAGACTTACAATTTTAAATCAATTGGTCTTGCTTCACCTTTAGCTCCATTTTTAAAAATTTCATTATTCTTTTTTAAAATTTTTACTTGGTAAGCTTTCTCTTGTTGGCCGGCAGCTCCTGCTACTGTCACAAAAATCATCTTCAGGCAGTAATTCTTGATGTAACACAGAGTAAGAGGTGCCTGTACCCACCAGAAAATAAACCTCTTGACCCTGCTCCCCTAGCTGCACTTTACCCAGTTGAACCCTACCAGTGGGTCTGCTAGGGTTAACTTCCCGGGCTCCATCACTCAGCTTTTGCCATCGCAGGCGGTTCCCTCCCCCACTCAGCTCGGGACAGCTTCTCCACCCACGTCCCATTTCCCTGCTATTTGCACGCTGCTTTCGGTCCGGTGGGGGCAAACCCTCCCTGGGCCCTTCCAGGTCCCCCCTCACCTCTTTCCCGAGGGGATCCCTGGGCCCTCAGGCCCTGCTCTGCTGCAGCAACAGCAGCAGCTGCTGCTGTTCTTCCCCATCTCCTCGCTGTCTCTGTTTCTCCATCAGTTTTCCCAGGTCCCTGGCTTCCTGTGTCCCGTCCCCTCCCCCGTCCCATTCGCAAGTCTTAACGAGCCGCGGGAGGGGGGGTGGGGGGCGATGCGAGCTGTTCTGTGGGACACCCGCCTGCCTCGGCCAGCGCAGATCGCAAGCTCCAATCTCTCAACCTCACGGGTTTTCCTGAACCCTTTCGCTGGTTTTGCTTATTTTCTTTTCTTCCCAATTCCACTCTTCGTACCCTCAATTACACTTCCGTTTGCCAACAACAGTTCCACTTCCATGTGCCATCAAAACAGTTTGTCCCACTCCCTTCCAAACCCACAAGTCAAACAATACAGTTCTTCAGTTCCCACACGCACTCGGTACCTGGTCTCACGATTACAATGCTCAGGTTATAAAACCTTTCTCGTTCCTCTCCTTCCTGGTCTGGACCTTTCTTTACTAGTAGCAGACTGCCTTCTTGTATCCAACAAGCACCATAGTCTGATTCCTCCTCCAACAACGGGTTTTCTTCTTTACGTATGAGTTCAGAATCTGACACACCCAATCTTTGTCAGATCCATATTCTGGCCAAAATACTGATTTTCCCTGGAGTGGCTCTCTAGGCCACGTCTGTACACAACGTTTAAACATCTTTTTCCTGTCCTTGTCCCTAGTCTGGGATTATTTTTCCAATTCTAAGCATCTTTCCCAAGGGGCTATCTCTAGGCACAATTTCAGGGCCCTTTTCCCCTGCTTTTAACAAGGAGCACCGAGGGGGGTGCCAGGCGTTCCCGCTGCCTCTTCAGGCTCTGCCTTGAGCATTTCATGACTTGTTCTCTGCTTCCATCAGTCTCGTGCGGGATATTCTTGCAATGTGTCTGACAAAGTATAGCATCTATTTTCGTGCTGGCTATACATCAATTGTTGCTAGCTAGATTTTGATAAAGGACCCAAATGGCAGCAGAGGCCGTGAAATCAAGAAAATTCTTATCTTGTTCTAATGCAGAAACAACATTCGATTCCCACAATTCCCCCCTTTTTCTCTTTGTTGATTCGTTGTTGATTTCTGCAAATTTCGTTCTTTAAGGCATTATCCTATAGACCTCCTCCTTTTCTTCACTTTCTTCGTTCGCCATCTCCTCTAGTATCATCATTTTATCCGAGTACGGTGGTGGCTCCGTTGGTGTTTGTTTTAATAGTGCTGTCTCAATCAGTCGCTGTACCAGTCCCCTCACACAGGGGATAACGCAGCACCCGATGGCCACCAGGGCTCCTGCTACCGTAATCAAAGAGGCAAATATTGATATAATTGCCCCTTTCCATTTAGCAAACGAGGAGTCCAACCATCCAGTGACAGAAGCATCTATTCCTGAATTCTCTGCCGATTCATCAGCAAGGGTGGTAAGTCCTTGCAATGCCTTAGTTATTGTGCCATCTGGAGCTGTGTTATGGGGGATGAAGGTGCAACAATGAGTACCCAACATTACACACACAGCCCCTTTTTCTGCTAGCATCATATCTAGGGCAATCCTATTTTCCCAGGCCATCCTACTCGTGGCATCTAATTGTTCTGCAATTCCCTTGATTGCACTTTTTGTATAATTTATAAATCGCTGTTGATTATGATAGATGTAATTAATCCAATCTACATTTTTGTTGATCGTTACCCACCAAAACAATGACTCAAACCCTGCAACAATTTGATTTCTCGCCTTAAATTCATCAGGGACACCCCTAGGCACCCCGCTTGAATCTATATATATTATGTCATCAAATGGTACTCCTAAGCTCCTTTTGCTTCTTCCAGAATTTTTGGACACTCCTTTTTCAAATGCCAGGGTGAATGGTATAGCTAATTGAACAAGTGCACAGGTGCCTCCCCAATTGGACGGGAGAGTGCACCATCAAGTCTTCCCCCCGCAATATCACCAGAGATCCGCCCTGGGGATTCCATCTTGAATAGTTCCCTGCTAAATCCTTTGTAACGTTCAAGACCTCGCTGCACAAGGAAAAGTTCCCTATAGGCCTGGTAGCCTTCACACCCTGCCATGAGAGGCAGCCAGGCTGTATGGTTACCTATGGCTGTGGAGAATGCAGGAGGGATCCTGACTTCTGTGTCAGGCATTGGAGGGAACAAGAGAGAGAGAGTGATTTAGAGGCTTCATCTCCCCAGGCAGTCTCCTCCTGGTACAGGGCAATCATGCATCGCATCCCTTGGGGATCCCTGGTCCACCCCAGCGGAAAGGGCACCACCTGAGCTACGGGCCGTCCAGATGCACAGGCATAGCAGCTGCTATGGTTGGGACTCTGGACAGTGTACTTAATCCATTCTACCCAGGCATTAACATCCCCATACCCTGTTTCAATTTCAAATGTTAGTGTCTAAGATGCTTTATCTCTTTAACTGTCACAACTGCGGGGTTTTTAGGAAGATTTTTCACCCCCTTATTATGTTCTTCCTCATCCTGGATATTCTGGGTGTGATCAGGGAGAGTATCCCGTACAGCTCCCCAGAATCTAGCTGTTGGATCCTTTCCACGCATGTCTATCCCAAGGCCAAAGGCGGTATTATCAGCCTTGTTAATTGTTATTGTCACTGGGTTACACTGTAAGGGCTGGCAATCTAGTTGGGCAATTCCCTTAAACGTACTAATTTCATCGTTTCAATGTATGTGCTCTTGGAGCATGAAATATCCCAGGTGTATATGTCCAGGCTCGATAGGTGGTTGTCCACCAAACATTATTCCATCCCTTATTCATACCCGGTTCAGCACAGAGATATTTATTTTCATTACTCAGTTGTCACTGAGTACTTCAGTTTCCACAGGCTATTATCTGGCAAGCATCAAACGTGACAGTCTGGGGTAGTTCCTTTCTTGGGACATCCACCCAAATCTTAACAGGGGATCCCCCTAATCCCCTCTGAAGGTCATCCTTTGTCCAAGTCGTCACTTGACCAAGACTTTTCCTGAAATAAATTGTTATCAAGATCAAAACTACAAGTTGGTCCCTCCCCAGCATTGTTGTCAAACCTTACGTTTTCCAAATAGTTACCAAGATAACGAATGGGATGCACTCTGTTGCAACAGCGAAAACTTCTTGTAGACACTAATTCTATGTAGGCTATACTACTCCCCCACTTTCATATGTACTACTTATTTGCCTATTCGAGGAGAAGTTACAGATTAGTCTAAAAACGACTTTTCACAATTTCCTCCTAATTCTTATCTTTAAAGGTTCTTCTGTGGCAACAGCATCCCACGCCTCAGGGCTAGTGGATGCTTTTACCCGAGTGCAGTGAGTCCGTCCCTTCTCAGCCGTCCTCACCCATGTTTCAGTCGTTAGAAGTACTTGGAACGGTCCTTCCCAGTCAGGCTGCAGCTTTGTTTCTTTCCACGTCTGGATCAGGACCCAGTCCCTGCCTTGAAATGGATGAACCGGAAATTCCAGAGGTGGTGTTTGTGCTAATAGTCCTTGGATCCTGAGAGCTGATAATGTGGGAATCGAATGTTGTTTCTGTATTAGAACAAGATTAGCATTTTCTTGATTTCGTGGCCTCTGCTGCCATTTGGGTCCTTTATCAAAATCTAGCTAGTAACAATTGATGTATAGTCAGCATGAAAACATATGTTGTACTTTGTCACACACATTGCAGAAATATCCTGCACAAATTAAAGGGACAAGTCATGACATGCCTTAGAGAAGGGCCTGAAGAAGAGATTGAGGAAGGCCTGGCACCTCTCCACCTCCCTCGGTGCTCTTTCTTTAACAGAGGAAGCGTCCTACGGACACAATGGAAGAAGCTTTGGAGAAAGTCCCCATATCAACACGGTAAGAAGAGGACTGAGACATCATGGAAACAGCAGGATGGCGACTGACTGGCACAAGATAACACCTGAATTAATTAACAAGTGCCAGAATGGAATTAACAAATGGAAACCTCCAATAAGATCGTGAACATGGAGTACCCAGACAATGGGGAAACGGGGGAGGGGGGCACGCAGGGGGGAAACAAGGAACAAAAGCTGCCGTACTGCGTCCATAGGGCGCTCCTGCTTGCAGGACTCCCGCCATTGCAATTGCGAATCCAATCTGCTTTGATCAGAGATACCATCCTGATCGATGATTGGGATATTTCCAACAATTTGGGGCCCTCGTCCAGGATCATTATCATCTCCTTGGGGTCTCCCTACTGCCCTGGACAGGATGGGTGCACCCCGCTGATTGTAGCGGTCCTGTCTGGTGGTGAGGTGTCTCCTTGGGACGGCTGATAGGAAACCGAGACTGTTAAATAAAGGACGGGCTCTGTGAAAGCCAAGGGGCAGGGAGGCACGGGTGTTGCCCCCTGTAGCACGGACCAAGGTAAGGGAATTTAATTCTTGCCTTGGGGGTCGGTTGAGACTCGGGTGTGTGTGTGTGTGACTGAGACGCGCTTCAGTGCGCAGTGAGTGCGGATCCCAATCCGCGGTTCCGTGGTCCCGCGAGGGGCGCGGCCGGAGACGGACGAAGCGGCTGCGGTGGTGAAAGGAAGAGTCTCGGGAGGGAGCTGCTGGTGTGCGGTGCCCTGAGCACTTGACCAAGTGCCAGCAGTACACCCCTACTGAATCCAAGGATCGGAGGGTGGTAACCTGTGAGCGGGGCAGCTCGAAGCAGCGTTCCGGAGGGATGCGGAATAGGAGCTCCCAAAAGCAGGGGAAGAGGGCCCTGAAATTGTGCCTAGAGATAGCCCCTTGGGAAAGATGCTTAGAATTGGAAAAATAATCCCAGACTAGGGACAAGGACAGGAAAAAGATGTTTAAACGTTGTGTACAGACGTGGCCTAGAGAGGCACTCCAGGGAAAATCAGTATTTTGGCCAGAATATGGATCTGACAAAGATTGGGTGTGTCAGATTCTGAACTCATACGTAAAGAAGAAAACCCGTTGTTGGAGGAGGAATCAGACTATGGTGCTTGTTGGATACAAGAAGGCAGTCTGCTACTAGTAAAGAAAGGTCCAGACCAGGAAGGAGAGGAACGAGAAAGGTTTTATAACCTGAGCATTGTAATCGTGAGACCAGGTACCGAGTGCGTGTGGGAACTGAAGAACTGTATTGTTTGACTTGTGGGTTTGGAAGGGAGTGGGACAAACTGTTTTGATGGCACATGGAAGTGGAACTGTTGTTGGCAAACGGAAGTGTAATTGAGGGTACGAAGAGTGGAATTGGGAAGAAAAGAAAATAAGCAAAACCAGCGAAAGGGTTCAGGAAAACCCGTGAGGTTGAGAGATTGGAGCTTGCGATCTGCGCTGGCCGAGGCAGGCGGGTGTCCCACAGAACAGCTCGCATCGCCCCCCACCCCCCCTCCCGCGGCTCGTTAAGACTTGCGAATGGGACGGGGGAGGGGACGGGACACAGGAAGCCAGGGACCTGGGAAAACTGATGGAGAAACAGAGACAGCGAGGAGATGGGGAAGAACAGCAGCAGCTGCTGCTGTTGCTGCAGCAGAGCAGGGCCTGAGGGCCCAGGGATCCCCTCGGGAAAGAGGTGAGGGGGGACCTGGAAGGGCCCAGGGAGGGTTTGCCCCCACCGGACCGAAAGCAGCGTGCAAATAGCAGGGAAATGGGACGTGGGTGGAGAAGCTGTCCCGAGCTGAGTGGGGGAGGGAACCGCCTGCGATGGCAAAAGCTGAGTGATGGAGCCCGGGAAGTTAACCCTAGCAGACCCACTGGTAGGGTTCAACTGGGTAAAGTGCAGCTAGGGGAGCAGGGTCAAGAGGTTTATTTTCTGGTGGGTACAGGCGCCTCTTACTCTGTGTTACATCAAGAATTACTGCCTGAAGATGATTTTTGTGACAGTAGCAGGAGCTGCCGGCCAACAAGAGAAAGCTTACCAAGTAAAAATTTTAAAAAAGAATAATGAAATTTTTAAAAATGGAGCTAAAGGTGAAGCAAGACCAATTGATTTAAAATTGTAAGTCTGGCTTTAACCCAAATTGGGAAAAACAATGCTGTATCCTAAGAAGTTACAGAAATTTGAATCAAGTATACCTTGGGCTGTGGGCATAAGGGATGCCAGGCAGAGCCAAAAATGCACCCAGCAGAAGTTAAGTTAAAAGCAGGAGCCAGCCCAGCCAGGGTAAAGCAGTGCCCTTTAAGGATAGAAGATTGTAGAAAGAGTGAAGAAATAATAGGTAACGTTTTGGAGTTCAGATCATTAACTGAATGTGAATCCAAACACGACGACTTGCTGATGAAAAATTGCGTGGCACGAGCTACAGTTTGGTACAAGGTTTGAGGGCAAGTAATAGAATTGTTGAAGATACATACACAGTGGTGGCAAATCCATACACTTGCTGTTGTTTGGATTGCGATATCTGGGAAAGAAAGATGAGATAGCGCAGTTTGAAACTAAAGATACGTTTCTCAAAAACTATATACTTGGCTTATTCTCCTCCATATCAGCTCTTTCTATTTTTCTCATCCTCCCAGAAGACTCCATTCCTCCCCAGTTATGAAAGGGCTCTGGAAATTCACAAATTCTCACGCCCTCTGCCTGCAGGTGACAGGAACGAGAGAGTAAGGAACCATCTGTGCCCGCTTCCTTTCTTCTGTGTGAGGCCAAGCCTTATGGCTCCGGTGAGATGCTGGTGTCTGAACAGGATGTAGGTGTGTGAATCCCCCCAGACAAAGCAATGGGCCGTAGTGATGGCACACGGCAGCACTGTGTCTGCACGACTCTGTCCCCTGGAGGGACGCTGCTCTCTGAGGCGCTCGCGGGGAGCTCGGGGCCGTGGGCAGATGTCTCGGCCCCTCTGTGGGTGCTCACACAGCCCCTGCCTGGGATGCAGTTGGTGCTCTCCATCGCAGCCCACGCGCAGACCACAGCTTCCTCTGCCGGGTCGGTGCCTCAGTCGGGCGCAGGGATGGAGAAGACGAGGAGGGGAGACGCTGGAGGGAGCGGAGAAGGTTTTTCCACAGAGCCCAACGGGGAGGGTCACAAGAGGGTCAGAGCACTGCCAAGGAGCAGGAGATGTCACAGGGCAGCGCTGCACGGGATGGGAGCCAGCAGGCAGCTGTCAGGACAGTGTCCTCTCCCATTTCTCTGCCTTTCACTTTCACTTCTGCTGTGACTCACCCACATTTCCCGGAATGGGAGGAGAAGGGGTTGAGGCTGCAGAGTACAAGCAGCCCCGCAGCCCGTTGCTCACAGCCCTGCTGTGGTGAGTGGCTGGGGCTGAGTGGGGGGGGCTGGGTAGGGAGGACAGAAGGGAGCCTTGCCCGGGTGGTTGGGGGGGCACATCCGTGTTGGACGGGATGGGGAAGAAAAGCCTCAGCCGAGAAAACCCTTGCGGACACGGTTGGGAACGGCGGGCTGCAGTGGGGGGATGCTGGGGCTGTAGGCACCCAGTGGTGGCTGGGGGAGGGGTGCAGCTCTCTGCACAGCACCAAAGCCGCCTCTTCTTTCCCGCTGTGCTGCCGCTGGCTGAGAAGCTGGAGGGACAGCTCTGCCCCACTGCACCGTGCCCAGCTCCGCATCCCCAGCCAGCGCTGCAGGGCACACTGTGCTGCTCCTGCCCAGCTCCCCCGCTGATGCCTTCCCCCTGCGTCCCCCCGTGCAGCGGCAGGTGGAGGCAGCCAGGCTGGAGTTCTGCAGCCGCGACGAGCGGGCGTCCCACGAGAAGTGCACGGCCGCACTGCAGGAGCTGTCCCGAGAGATGGAGCAACGGATCAACAACGGCGGCTACTTGGTGCCAGGGGGTCACTGGCTGTTCCTGGGAGACCAGCAGGCGCTGGTGGAGCGGTACCGGGCGCTGCCGGGCAAAGGGGTGAAGGTGGGAAGAAGAGCAGCCCCTGCCCAGCGCCGCC
>NW_018364555.1:0-1090 GCF_002078875.1 Numida meleagris | reverse complement strand
CGGCAGATGGAAGAGCTGGTTCGTGCATATGAGAATGACAAGCAGGAGTGGCAGGCCGAGAGGGAGAGGGAGGCAGAAAAACTGCGGCAGATGGAGAACCGGGCTCGCCGCTCTGAAGAGGAAGCTCGTCAGCTGAGAGAGAGACTGGGGAAGCAAGAGGAGAAGAAGAAACCTCAGCCCGAGGTATGGAGCAGGACAGCACATGCGGAGACGTGGTGAGTGGGCAGCAGCGGCTGAGGGGTCCCAACCTGGTTTGCTTCTCATCCCCAGGGTGCATACGTTGGAGGTGGCTCCCAGCAGCAGGGGACCAGGAACTTCTGGGAAGCCTTGTTAGAAATAATATTGTACTGTGTACGAAAATTTTTTGGAATCGCACTTGGGCTTTGAGGTCAACAATGCTTCGCTACAACACTGGTGGTACCCATGCTCGTGTCACCGCCACCAAGTGCTTTTGTGCTTTTGTAAATGGGAAGGAATGGAATCTTCTGTGAGGATGCAATTGTTTGTGAATTGGGCAGACTTGCTGATCGTTTACTCGGGGAATCGCGCTCCTTCGTCTTCCTTTGCTCAGAGTGCACTGGTGTCTACATTGGCCTTGAAAAGTGTGACCTTCATTCATGTTTCTGTACTCTTCACGTTTCTTTAGAGGCATGCTTTGCTTCTGAAAATGCTCAGCAAAAATAAAATAAAAAAAAAAAAGCACACTAAAAACACCCACCCTTTTTCCAGAGTAGTGACCATTTCAGGCTGGAGTGAAGGGGCAGCACTGCCTGGGCCAGCTGTGCTGTCCTGGGGGGAAATCGGAACGCAGGAACCAGGAGGGGGAGCGGGGCAGGGTGCAAAATGATCAGGCATGGTGGAGCAAGATAGATCATACTGGAATTGCTGGAACATCCGGGACAGGTTTTCCGACAGTTTTTCCTGTTCTTCTTTTCTACGCCTGAGACACAGCTCCATAAAAGAGAAGCAACATTTTTTTCATATTCTTAAGGAGCAGAAGTCAAATCACTCAACCAGGGTCTCTCTTCGTCTTTCCATCTGATTGCTGCCACTGCAATGGCAGATGCTGTTGGTGCCGTTTGTGTGAATT
>NW_018364554.1:99988-102169 GCF_002078875.1 Numida meleagris | reverse complement strand
CAAAATGCCAATTTAATGCTGCGCAACAAGGCTATTTATACCCGTACACGCGACCGCCCCGGATACTCGTGACCCTAGACCCCTCCCCGGGTGCATGCAGGCACTGCCCATTTTATCCCACAACTCCCCCCTCTTTAACAGCCCCTTTAATACGTTCCCTCTTTGGTTCCCAGTGTCCCCAACTATTCCTACAAGGCCTAAGCACGTCTTACATATATATACTAGGCAGGGGAGGTCCTGTCGCGTCACATCCCGCACGCTCGGTTACCGCCTACTACATCTTCTCTCCTCCCATGCCTGGAAAAGCCTTGCCCCGTTACAGCGCGATCGCAAAACCCCCTATAACCTATCCCCCAACTAACTTATCTACTGCTTAAGCTCTAATGTTCGCACATTATACGAGTGCGTACTTCATTATTAACTACCTAAGACTTATCACAAGCGTTCGCGTAGCCTATGGTATTCCATGCGCCGATCGAAGGCTTGCTCCATCATTCTTTGTAAGCACTGCTGCAAACATCCTATCAAGCATGGTAAGCAAAATGCAATGCAGATAAACACTAAGAGCACTATACCGACTACTTTAAGTATCTGGGTGACCCATGGCCCAAGTCTGCCAAACAGGTTCTTCAGCCAATCGCCAAACGGATCATGTCAACCGTTATCTTCTGCACGGACTTAACCCCTGCTCGCAGGGGCCACACGCTGGCCGAGGTGAAGACTGTGGGAGGTGTAAGGAGTGCATATATCCAAGGACCCTCCCATCGTGTCGGATCTGTGACAAACAATGTCTTTGCTTGGCCCAGAACATGGTCACGCTGCGTGAAGGGCCTCTTCTATCACTGCTCCAACAGTGACGAGGACAACTGCGTTGATGACCCCTCTTTAAGGGCACGGAGCTGCCCTTTCAGGAGCTGATGTGCGCGCTCCACCATTGCTTGCCCTTGGGAAATATGTGGGATCCCAAACACGCACTGGATACCCCAAGTGCACCACCAGGCCTCAAAACGATGGCTTCTGTAGCCCAGTCCATTGTCCGTTTTTAACGCTATGGGAACCCCCATTATCGTGACTGCAAGGGCGTAACGCCTTGACACGGTCATGCCCTTTTTGTAATGAGCGAATACTCAGCTATCACTGAAAGACCAAATCACTTGTGGAGAATACACATTCATTTCAAAAGAATGGAAACGTGTACCCCATCCGGCATCTGTGGAGAATGCCGTAAAAGGCGATGAGGAATGAGCTGTGATTCTGCAGTTTGTAGGCTGCTCCTGACAGCATCCAGCAGAAGAGAAACTGCTGGTTTGTGCCTCCCGTGAGCGGGCGCTGCTGCCTGCCTGCTGGCCAGACTTTTCTGCTGGCTGCTGCAGGACTGGAGGGATCCTGGTGCCTATTTGCTAAAACCTGGATATTGGGCTCTATGACAACTCTCGCCCCGGCGAGGGCTAAGAGGTCACGTCCCAGTAATGAGAGCGGGATGTCCAGGACATAAGGCCGAATCAGTCCTGCCGTCCGCTCCTGCCCGTTGTCCTCCCATGAAAAGAGGACGGGATAGTGACTGCGATGGCCCATCACGAAACCCCCCACCCCACTGACTGAGCGCGGGAGTGTTTCCAGGGCCCAAGAGGAGGGCCACACAGCCGTAGAAATAGTGGTGACATCTGCTCCGGAGTTGATTAGAAAGGAAATGGTTTTCTGGTTTGGATTTGGCTGTGTCAGGCCTTGAATCAAGATTTGTACTTTAAGTATGGGTCTATTTCCTAAGTCAAAACTAACTTGAACCAATGGCACATCAGCCTGGCTGGCAGATTGTCCCTCTTCTTTATCCCCTGCCCCGCAAGCAGTTGCGAGCAAGATGCCTTCCTTTACCGCAACGGAAGCAGACGTCTGACGTGGTTTGGACTGCCATCACTTGCAAAGCTGCTGTTATCCCAGCAACCTGCTCAGATAAAACCGCAGCCAATGGCTGCACCTCCTGAGCTCAACCGAAAGCGCAACCACGCGCTATGAGTTCCCCTGCTGTGGTTGTGGCCGGAAGGGCTGCAAGAGCAGCCTTGTACTCTGGAGCTGCGCTCGAACGTAAACATTCTCGCAGCACTATTTCCTGTGTTTCCGGGGGCAGGTTGCTGCTCGAGATAGCTGTCTGTACTCGGTCTGCAAAGGAGCCGAAATGCTCCC
>NW_018364554.1:94812-98032 GCF_002078875.1 Numida meleagris | reverse complement strand
CAACCTGGAGGCGTAGCTGCTCGACCTTGCAACACAGCAGCTGTTCCTCATTTCAGACCTCCAAGGACACTCCAGAGATCACTTGAGCATGTTCTGATAAATATGCCCACTATCTGTCAAATACTTCTCCACAATTCCCCCTTTTTTTTAATTTATTAGCAAACTATTACTATTCTATAAAATAATAGCGCTAATCATATTAATAATATAACCATCATAACTCAATCAAGGCCTCGATTGTTAACATGCTAAACATAAGAAAAGAGACAAGGCAAACATAGCATAATGACAAGAAATACTGTTAAACCCATTAAAAAAGAAAGAATAAACACTTGTTTGGCCCATGGCCCAAGTTTCTGCATCCTGGAAAAGAATCCCTGAGGGTCCCATTCTGTGTGCACCTGTAAGTGATTAGAGAGAATCTTCAACTTTTGTATACTCTGACATACTGATTTTGAATGATCACTAAAATTTGTACAGCACATGCTTTTAGAGTGCTCACAGCCATGCCTTTGGACTAATAGAAAATCAATGGTTGCACAACTTCATAGAGCTACATGTCAGATAGAATTGATGTTAGTGGGCAAGCGTGCTAGAATGTCACTAGGGCCATTACTTTCCTTAGCTGGCTAACATCCTAACTTGGTGAGTGTGGCTAAAGCTGAGCGGTGCTGTTTCAGGGTATGTTTGGATCTGAGAGACAGGATGTCTCAGGAGCAGAAACGAGCAAACCATGCACTCAGAGCTGCACAGAGGGTCATGAGTTCCAGCCAGCGTATGCACACTCACACACACACAGGCATCCATTCTAGATAATCCCGTAAGCAGGAATCAGAAACTCCCTAAGCTAGTGCATTATTACTTATTGACCCTTGAAAGGTGGCAAACCACCGGAAAGGAGAGAGAAAAACACGCCAGTGGATGCGATAGGCAGTGCCAGCAGGGCGTCCCCTGCTTCAAAGTGCACTTCTCTCTCACCCATCACAGACTCTCTCCTGCTTTTATTCTTCTCAGGGTCTGCAGGGTTTTTTTTTCATTTGTACACCACATCCGCGTGGCCAGTGCATTATACAGAGCCCAAATGGAACACTTGTTTGCAAAGCAAAATAAACTACCAAGGTCAGCTCTCTCTAGAAAACAAAATATTTGCAGCCATAGACACAACTATCAGTTCCCTTAAAACTATCAGAATACTTCGTTCTATCCCAAGATCATTCTTCAGTGAGGGGCATTTGGGCCCCTGATATAGGTGCCAATTGAAGGGACCAGTGAACTAAAAAATCTGTGGGGCAATACTCCAGAATCCTATATCAGAATCACATGTGGAATCAAAGTAAGATAGCGTGCACCTTTGTCTCAAGTGATGCGTGGTCATATTTTTTAAATCCTGACTAGTGGGATGAAAGGCAGTTAATCATTCTATAGTACAGGGTCATCCCTTTGCCTGGGATTCCTTTCCAGGTTTTGCCTTCACAAGTTAAGAAAACTGATAGGCTGATAACATCATAACCAAGAGTTACTGATAATGAGGTGGTAAAATTACACTAAAAGAGCTATTCCCATAAATTCTAGCACTGGTAACATCAAATCCTGTTCAATTCACATTTTATCTGCTACTAAAATAGAAGCAGCACACAGTAACCTAAATTATGCCTAATAATTCTAATTCTTGAGGCTGCATTGCTAACACAGGAAAATCACCTACTTCACCATACCATTACTAGGGTTATTATTATAATACCATCCAGTGGGTAGTGCAGCCATTTTTCATCACTTACTATAGCATCTATAATACAAAAAATTGCAGAACAATGCCAATAAGTAAGAAACACACAATCCCAGTTATTTTCTGCCTTGAGATGAGGTTGAATGTATTGCACTGGAACCCACGTAGGGCCAGTCCCTGTAGAAACACAAGCATATCCACTACCCCAAGGTAAGGGACCTTCCCAATGCCCTGTGGCCATATTCCCAACGTTAACCATCGGCTGTTCCTTGAGCACTGGGGAGAGCCCAAAATGATGATCCACTCGAGCTGTATCTGTATGATCACTATCCAAAAAATTCAGCACAAGCCTTACATAATCTTTCTTGTGGCGTGTCTCCCGTATTCCTCCCCCCCCTTTTTTTTTTTTATTAAGAATACATTTCAGTGTTTGATAAGCATGCTCAATGATATCAGCTGTGTGGTTGCCTACAGTTAAAGGACCAGGCAGCATAGTGTGAGATTGAATATGCATAGTAAAATAAGGAACACGGTGAGAGACATCATGCAAAACTCACTTGAACTGTGCAAACAAAGCAGGGTTGTTAACTTCCTTAAGAAAAGACCCTTCAATCTGCTGAATGACACCTGTAACATACAAAGAGTCAGTTATTATATTAAGCTTTGCTCTGCAAAAATTTGAAAAGCTTGAGCCACCGCAGCTAGTTGTACAACTTGAGGTGACCCATAGATGATATGTACGTCTGACTGCCGTTGGGTAGCAGTCACACACCAGAGAACCTCTGCTCGGTGTGTCTTGCTGGAGCCATCTGTAAATACAGTAACAGCATTAGATATTGGAGCATGTGAAAGTAAAGCATTTGTAGTACAGAACAGGTCACTAAAATTATGCAGAAACTGATGTTTGGGGGGGGTGGAGATTTGTCCAGTATAGTCAGCCACAGCAGTTTGAAAAGCGAATGAATGCACAAGAATCCAATCTAAATCTTTTTTTAGTAGCGGGTATGTAGATGCAATCAGGGTCAAGAGCTCGTAAAATTTGTAGACGATGTCAACCTCCCTGTATTAACATTGCAAACATGTCCAGTCATGATGTAATAACATAGTAATAACAGAGCTGTCACTGATTGCAACCAAAAGATGATACGTAAAGGCAGACTGAATCCCATCATCTTTCACCGAGCTCCTTAGCTCCTTCACTGCCTCATGAGGCAGGCACTCCCACCGGAGGGGCAGGAAAGGCTGGCAACGTATCAGTATGTCCCCGTGATATTGCTTCTTTTCTGCACTGTTCTAAAGCACTGTAGTACGCTGTAGAAGAGACAACGTTTTTCCTTCCCATCCCCTTCTAATTGTCGTCAGGTGGGAAAAAAATCCAGTTCGTCCTCCGGATCTACGGGACCAGGATCAAAAAGATCCTCTAGTTGCGGTCCATCCTCGTCTTTAACAAAATTACATGCAGGCAGCAGAAGCGGAACGGCAAACGGCATGGGG